>NC_080043.1:28765269-29065269 GCF_012489685.1 Lotus japonicus | reverse complement strand
AATTATGTCAGTCGCAGAAGGAAACAACACCAAGCCATAAATTTCCAAAGCAAGGATCTTGGAAAAGCCTTCCCATTCATTGTGTTGTGCCAGTGATGCCATGCGATCTTCCATGCAAGCTCTATTCAAACCTCGAGACCCAGTGTGCCCAGACATTCTTGACTGCTTTTCGGACAACCCCAACAATCCTTTGAACTGTTCACGCACTTTTGATTCAGATGGCGGTTGATCCATTGGAAAGTAATAGGCATCTCCCTCATTCATAGGTATATCTAGAATGCAAGCATACTCCTCTATAGTAGGAGTGATGTCAAACGTTGGGAATTCAAAGCACCTCAGGGAAGAGTTCCAGTAGTGGGTCAAAGCTGTCAGTGCACTTTCCTCTACTCGAATGGACAACAAATCTAAAAGTCTCCCATATTTCCTGTTGAAGGATTTCTGATGCTCTTGAGGCATTAACTTGGCTATTTCTTGTAAACTGCCCAAAGATCCGACACTTGCGGTCACTCTGACACTCTTTTTATCACCATTGACATTGCTAGTGCACCCAGTAAGTTCCATCTTTTTACTGCCAAAGCTCAACGCTAATCACCTAAGAAAAGGAATTAGTATAAGGCGCATGTTAAATGCTCATGTATGCAAGATGGTCATTTGGAACAAGAAAAAGGATCGATCCCCCCTTTTTAAAACCACATTTTATAAAATTTGGGAATGATGCATAATGATGGATGATTTCATGCGAATTTTTTTTTTTTTTTTTTTTTTGCATAAGATGCAAGTGTGAAATATTCAACCACGGGGTAATGATCCTTTTCTTTAAAGAGTAATAGAAAGTTTAAAGATGAAAGGTTATGATATATGAGTGAAATGCATGAATAGATGATAATCGGAAACATCAAGGAATAGAGTTATGCTCCTTTTGTACCTAAACAGGGTGATACCCCTACGGTTGAGTACTTTCTAAGGCCATAAACCTTAATATAGGTGGCAAGCTAAGGTTGTACTACAACAGTGAATTAAAGGATAGGTCTAGACTCCCTATAAAGGTCCCCAGATTGCCCCTATCTTAGAAGATAAGAGCCTAACATTAGGGCCCACCACAGGAACCATTGAGAAATGGTCACAAGATAGCAGTATCATAATGCCAGTAACAATCTGAGTGGAGAATCAATGACTATCAGGGAAGCCCCATATAGGAACTCCACAAGACAACATCGAGACCCCTCTAATCCTAAGGTTTTTCAAGACTCGGGTATAGAGCCTAAAGTGTGTGCGAAGCATGTATTAGTGGAAGTGTGTGTAAGGAGCATACAAACCTTTAAGAACCATTCTAAAAACTAGAAGAAAAAAGAAAAGAAACTACCCCATCTGCAATAAAAAAAAAAGAACAAATACATATATACAACAGACAATTCATCTCATTAGTCATCTACCCTAGTGCCTCATGCCACATTAAATATTTACAGTAAAATAGTGACTATATACAGAAGAGTAAATAAATATGAAGCGAAAAGAGAGGGGTGAAACAAAATAGAGAAAGCTAGCAATTTTGCACAATCAATTAGTTAGGCTTGACTCTCGAAATTGTCCCAAGCAGAGTCGCCATCTGTCGCAACCGGGGTCGCGGCGGGACGGCGAATTAAGGGTTTTGATGTCAGAAGAGTCGCCACCAATATTTATTAACATGGAAAACATTGGAAAACCCATAAAAGCTTGGTCTTTGAAACCAGTTTGGATTCGGGAGTCGATTACGCATGGGGAAGGTATTAGCACCCCACATCGTCCGTTAAAAAAAAAACGGTACCTCTAATTAATTGTGCAAAATATTATAGCTTTGAAAATATTTGTTTCACCCCAAAACATTTTTTGCTTTTTATTATTTAAGTAATATACTAATTAACTAATTTACTAATTAAGTGCTTTTTTTTGTTCGAAAACATGATAAGGAAAAAACAAATTTGGGACTAGGAAACAAATCACTTCCGTGTAAGTCACTTACCTGGCTCACTTTGTTCCCTTTTTTTTTTACTTTTCTTCTAATAAGATATAACAACTAAATGTTATTAAAAATAAAAAAATTGAAAACTATCCTATAGCAATATCTAAAATGAAGAAAATAAATCTGGATTAACAAAAAGGGAGCGTTCACACGAACAGAAACGATAGAATAAGAGAAGAGGAGGAAGAAGAATAGGGTTGGATCCAGAGTGATTGAAAATTAGAATAATTGCTACATCTTTATTCTATCTTTACTGTCCCTGTACTATGACATCTATTCTTTTGATTTCAGATTGTGACAAAACTGTATCTGATTTTTTGATTTGTGCTCAACAATTTGATTACAAAATTTGATCATGACAGAGGCTGAGATTAGAATTACAGAGGCACATGAATGAATTTGCAAAATTACTATAATATGTGCCAAAGGTGAGATAAGAGAATGAAGAAAGACAACAATTACTTGGTGATAGAACTAGTTGCAATTGATTTCTTTCTCACGATTTCCGACTCTGTATCTGTGACCAAAGCTCCTTTCCTCCACACTCTCTATTTCTGTACTCTATTCTGAATTTTTCTCTCAATATCCTGTTTGTGTTTCTGTTCGTCCCCCTTTTGCACTCTGCTCCTCTCTTCATTTATAGGCCAGAAAGCTTGCTAATTTCTTCATGCATTTAAAGAGCCCAACTGTATTTCTTCCATGTTTTCAACAATTGCAGCTGAGATGTGAAAAATTGTATGCGGTGCTTGCCATTCTTGACATCATATCTTCAAACTAGATTTTTCACTCGTGCGTGGCACAGGGAGCATATATCAATCAATTCATACTTTATAAACAAATAAGTAAGTATAAATCCGCGCAATAATAAGACGATATAAATTTACACCAATTGACCAAAATATTTAAACGATTTCCATGAATAGAAGAGCATACACATGTATAGATTAAATCATGCAATGGTATTCAATTGAATAAACCATCAAATAAGAACAACTCCATTATAAAAAGGATTTGAGGTTCTACACAGTGTTGCAATGAATGATATACAAAATTGATAATAAATTAGCAAAATGATGTCTAGTTGATCCAAGCTATTCCTCAGGGAAAACTCCTCTATAATCGGAGATGAAGATTCACCCTTCAGCTTTCCATAAGCCAAAAAAATGACAAATTAAAATAGACACTCTAAATCCTTAGGGGCAGTTGAAAAGTGTTTAAACCTTGATTTATCGTGAGTACTGAGTACAATTAAAAATATGATCACATTAACCTATCCAAATGAGTCATCAACCTTGCTTCTTTGTCCACCCTCAACCTCGCCAGAGATGGTGCAAGAATTTGAATTCAAATGGAAAGAAAAATCAATCCTAGAATTCAAACGAAAAATATTAAATTTGTTTGATGGTATCTACTACTTAATGCAACCCTTGCTGTTTCAATATATATTTATCAGCCCCCACCGAAAGTTCCCCATTAACCCTCCAGAAGACTACGAAGAAATGCCCACCAAATCAGCACAGTCAATCATTCTAGTATTGGACATCGGGACAGACCAGGAAATTCTGGTTAAGTTTCCACCAGATGAAGAGCCAATAAGAAACCATTTTAAGAAAACAAAGGAAAATTTACAAAAAAGCCTTTGATAGAAAAAGCAAATAACTCATGACTGTTCAAGTTCTGGCACTAATAACATGATTCACAAAGGTTATCTTTAAGTAACACAAACACAGGATTACTAATTCATAAAGGTTATCTTCTTATTAGATAGATCCCCAGCACCAAGCACAACAATCGAGAGTGACCTAGTTTGAGAAGCATTCATTTTCAAGATCACTTAATAAATGAGATTCAATTATAAACCTGGATTTTTTTCTCAATACAATTCACTTGTTCCAATCATCTAGTAGCACACAAAAAATGCAAGAGCTGCTGTCCAATATAAAGGTAATATGATCCACAGAAGTATTATAGTCAAAAAGCCACCTTAAAATTTTTGCAAACCAATTAATTGGTAAATGATGTAAAATTGTTTAAATATACAGGTGCAGCTTCATTTTGATTTAGACTCACAAAATCGTTGTGATGGCTAAAGTCTAAAGTATCATGCTAACCTATTATCATCGTAAAAAAAACCTAGCAGTAATGCATTGTTTAGCACCCAGTTTGGGCTCAACTACTGCCTTGATTTGTGCCTCAGGGTCTGACTTTAGAGATATACTATCAAACCTGTCTCACTAAATTAGTATTTAAATATAATCCTTGCTGTTTCATTAAGATATTGAAAAAATAAACAATAGTAGGAGAAATAACAAATGATAAAAGCAGTGTAGTTAGTAACACAAATACAATAAGAGACATTACAACACAAAAGAACAAATCAGAAACACCACAGGGAATGAAGAAAAACAATCTTTTAATTTATCTTAGGTGATAACACTGAAACTTAATTGTTCTCTTCACAGTCTGAAAGCCAAGAGTTATATTCAAAATTTCACTTCACATCAAAATGGTGCCTTGATAATGGTTATGAAAAAAATTAAACCATGTAGAGTATGAGAACTTACCATGTTAAGTTCCCTGCAACTTGATAGTTTTATCTTGCGGCTGCTCCATTCTCTTCGGTGTTCATACTCTTAATAAATACTATCGATTTCCTGCAAACAAATCATCAAAGTTAAACATATTTTCTTTCATGTAAATGGAATACATATACTTGTCATAAACTAATTCAATTATATTGAAGTGTCCTAACTCCTAACATTCTCAATAATATGAAGACTTTCCTTCACAATCCTCACATTCCCGGTGACTTTCTTCAGCCAACAAATCAAGGAGAAAATCACATATATTAATTCAACCAAAAGACTTAAAAATGTAGAGAAGCCAAGGACATATAAAAACTCAAAAGTCTTAACAAAAAAACAAAATAAGAAACACCACGGGAAGTGCAGAAGAAATACAGTTCAAAAAATTGAAGTATTTATGCGTCCAGTATACATCTGGAATAAGCAAAATGCAAGCATAAATGAAGTATGAGAAAGATATGGAATGGTCATACTCAAGTTAATTTATTAAAGAGATCTGTATTTCATGTCCTCAAATGTGTCTATGACATTTTTTATTTTAAAATAAGGAATAAATAAAAGATATTATCAACCACTTGTATGAGTCTCCCTTCTTACCTAGAATTGGGTTTACATTCACAATAAAACAGCAGCATGGAAACCACAAATATAGAGCTCTTCGTCTATTCCAGGTCTGAGGCCAGGTCTGAGGTATGTATAGATGCTTGCTTTCAAAAAAACCTGGAATTTTTTCAAGTACCAAAATTCTAAAATCAAATTGAAAGAAAACCAAAATATAAGATGTGTTAGAAAAAAACTAAGCCAGATAATGTGTGTAAGATGTGTTAGAAATAATCATTCGAAGCATATCCAATTCATAGCCATACCTTTTGCATCCAAAATCCAAAATTATTCACAATAAGCTTCAACGTAAGTGGTAACCCAATGCCCTTGTCCAGCATAAAACATAATAGCATATAAGAGCTACCAATCTCTCTTTCACCACAATCGCACACCAGCCTACATCCTCAAGATTATTAGCTATAACCTAAGTCATCAAGATTATTAGCTATAACCTTACATATCAAAGTTATACATATTTTCATTCATGAATATGGAAAACCGGGCTTAATTAAAGGAGGGTAACCATGAAATTGGAGGATTGGCTCCTCTTACACCATAGTCGTTTAAAATGCACCATCTCAGTTTCCACCTTTAATTTGCAACCTGAAACAACACCAAAACTGAGAAATTATTATATGATAAAAGAAGTCTATTAAGTCATTGTAATAGCAAATCTTCTAAAACACTGCAAACTCATGCTAAAGGAAACTGGGGCCAAGATATGGAAAACACACAGGAAAAAACTACAGAAATAAGGAATGGATTCTTTAACTAACTCTCATAATTAAGCTCATGCTGGTTTATTACATCAGCCAAACAAAAGAGACAAAGCTAGAGTATTACCAAAATTAAGAGTTCAACCTGAATCCCTCTCACTCATGTTAAACGCATGAATAAGACTTTGTGCAGCATGATTTGCTATGGGGTTCCAGAAATTATAATCTTAGTTTCCACAGCTCCGGGCTTTGGATCAATAATCATAATCTTTGCATTAGAGATCTGAAGTATTACAACCTAATCAGTTCGGAATACACACGAAAATGAAATAAAAAAATCAGAGCATAAAAAATAAAAATGATTCAAGGAGGATTCCTTGGCAAGGCACCTGACCTGCGGGATCAGAGCTCGTAGGGGGCTCCGCCAGCGACGGAGAACCCACATCGATTAACAAAACCTGAAGCGTTCTTGGAAATAAACGGCGGAACGAAACATCTAATCCTGGAAGAAACGAAGAAATGGCTTCGAGTAGATTGCGGTGCAGCCAGGATGGAGATTAGGGAAGATAAAACGCGTCTGAGAAGAAATGAACGCTGCGGCGTAGGAGAAGGTTAGGAAAGAAACGGTATGAAGAAGAAATGCTGAAGATTTTTGGGAAGAAACGGGATGAAATTGAAATTGAATTGGGAAGAGAATGTTAATACATTCATTGAATATGGGGAGGGGGAGGTTTGGAAAGGCTATTGGGAGCCATAGGATTGGGGAGAGGGGCGGTGTTGAAAGAAAATATCGAGAAAGGCAGGCTTGGAAACAGGAGAAGAATAAATAAATGCAACAGATAGGAATTAAAGATGAAGGGATTCAAAATTTGAAAATGGATGGGGAACAGTGAAGTAGCCAGATTGGCGAATGGAGAAAGGACACGCGAAATCTGAGTGGAATTGGAGATTAAAGGAGAAAATGACACATAATCAGTGAATGGAGGGAAGCAAGGAGAGTGAGCCACATTGGAATTACACTAACTCTGAGAATGCACCAGAGAAGAGAATGTCCCAGGTGATGACACATCAGCAAGTGGTTCTCATAACCCTTGCTGTTTTAATATATATATTGATATTGATATTGATATTGATATTGATATTGATATTGATATTGATATTGATTGATGATGATATTGATATTGATTGCAACTTGAGAGGATTTGGTACTGTGCCATGGTTGCAATTTTCAACCGTAAATCTAGCACCAAGGTGTAAATTCAACAGCATATCTCTAGATTAGCTTCAGATAGGTAGATAGCAAGGCACATGGTTGGCATGCTACTAAGGGCTTTTGTCTCCCTTTTCTTTATTTTTGTATTCTCTTTTATTGCTTGGTCACGCTGTGCCCCTTTCTTTCTCTTCTTCTATAATTCTTCAGGGATAAAAAAAGAATAATGTTACTCACACACCTCTCTTTTGAGGTGTGTGAGGTGGAATGATGAGAGAGATAAGAAGAAAAGAAAAAGTAAGGGAGAGAAAGTATGAGATGTGATAGATGGTAAGAGGAAAGAGAGAGAAACAAAAAAAGGTGGAAATGAAGTGTTTTAAAAATGAGGTGTGTATATATCATTACTCATAAAAAAAGCTGGTTGAAATTTGTTTTTGAAAGCATTTAATGAGATGCTAATTTTCAACACAAATTTCTTCAACTTCACTTGATGTCCTCGACCACATTTCTTTAGTTTCCAAGCCAGTGCATGGCCTGCAAGAAAGATGGTGCGCATGCACCCAAAAACTTTTCAAAAATGATAGAAATTTGAATAAAATTAGAATAAGGGAAAGAAAAAAAGGTAGGATAAAATTAGGTGTTCACAGTATATATATTACATTACTCTATGAAGTTGACCCTTGCTTGCCTTGCTTACCTTGTTTGTGCTTGGACGGTCGGCAAACTGTCAGGCCATAACAGGTGGTGTTGTGAGTAGTTGTTGTGTTGCTGTAAGAAGATGATCGTGTTGATCGACGAGAAGACTCCTTTGGTGGATTAACCGAAGACTGTACGAGTGGTGTTGGATGTAAGGCTAGGCAGTGGCGGATCCAGGACCCCGGGGTCAGGGGGTTCAAATTTTTCAAAAGAACACATCGGTAAAAATCTTGTATTGTTTCTTTCTAATTCAAACACTAAAAGCAAATTGAAATCTAAAAACAAATTGAAATCACTTTCAATTGAAATCTAAAAGCAGAATTTTGGTGGCCCGGAATACTTTTTCTTTGACACTAAAATACATTTTGCAATGAGCTGTTTACATATTTATCTTACATGTATACTTCAGCCATCAATGAATTTAAGAAAAAACAACTAAAAGAACACAGAAGATCTTTTTTTTTATAAGCCAAAGTAACATTAAAAGGTCAAGATTGTGTTGTCCAAACAGCACTTACATAGCACAATCACATTAACATAAACAGTTTGCTTCAACCCTGTATACAAATAGAATTCAAAACAAAAGAGTAATCAAAACAAAAGAAAAGAAAGAAAAGAATAGGGGAAAGGAATGAAAAGAAACAGATCAGGGTAGCAATTAGAGGATAAAAGAAACTACCTAGATAAACCAGCAACGATCCAAAGAGAAACACAACAGCCCCTACTAACCAACTAAACACCAAACTAGCACCCAACACCCTGCTAAAAGCACAACACGACTCCATGTAACTATCCAACAATTCCAATGCTTCCTCAATAAACTGCCCCCAACAAGTAATACACAGCAACATGTTAGAGATGGCCCCAACATGAATACCCATGAAACACTTGAGCTACAACGAGGAAATACATACTAGAGGACTTGATGTCCATTCATAAAGCGAATTAAAATTGGTAATATGTATCATTGTTCTGTGCTTTCTTTTTTTGGATAAACCAATAGTATATATATGATTAAAAGCATAAGTAGTGCCATCATAATACAAAGTAGACCCAAAGGACAAAGAAAAACATACAACAGCAATAAAGAGAAAAAACAAAACTAGAGGAGAGACTGGGGGTCGCAGCAAGTGAGCATTGGAACAAAAGTTTCAAGAGTCACAAGCTTCAAATCCCCAACAAAGTCTGCTTAAGCAATGGTACACCACCTCAGCAAAGACTCAAATTTCATCTCCTTAAATCTACCCGTACCCGATGTTGGAAATCAGATTGCAGCCTTTAGACATAATAGTGAGAGCATCAAAAATTCAAAATTGCTTTCTTATGTTTCTGAAAAATTATCCCGTTTTGCATAAACATAAGAGAGAGCAAGGAAAATTCAAAACTAGGGCATCAGGGCATGAATCGCATAAGACTGAGAGAGCAAGGAAAATTCAAAACCAAAAATCAATTTAGCAACCTTACCTTACCCACCCAGTAACCCTCTGATAGAGATAGAGAGGCAGAGTAGTGAGACAGAGACTGCGAGAGAAAGAGGTGAGGCTGGTGGTGGTGGCCGCTTCGCCGGTGGACGGTAGTGCACTGGTGGGCGGTGGCTGGTGCGTGTGTTTGACGGCTTGACCTAGGGTAGAGACATGCCAGACTGCGAGAGAAAGAGGGTGAGGCTGTGTCGCTGGGAGTACGTGTGAGACTGTGACAGAGAGAGGAGTAAGTGCCAGTGGGGTTCAAGGTGCAAAATAAAAATCTCAGGGGGTTCAAAAAAAAACCTATACAAGGGGGTAAGTGAGATTTTTGTTTTTTTCAGGGGGTTCAACTGAACCCCCTCACTATAGTGTGGGTCCGCCCCTGAGGCTAGGGCCTTGGGTAGTGAAACTTATCGTCATTGGTTAAAGCTTGCAGGGTTATTTGTATAAGTATTTTTTATTTAGGGTAGTTTCTGATGCATTGCTTTCCTGCGATTCTCCGGTGCGGAAGTCGTAGGGAGTATATCGGACTTATGGAGTTGTTGCTTTTTGGATAAAGTTTTCGACCTAAACTTTATTTTATTGTACTTCGTATAATATGGACATCCGTTGTTACCTTCAGGTGCTTGCCTTGTCAATGCTGGATGTATGGATTAATGGGAAGGTGTATGCATATCAGGTTTTGAAAATGTTTTGAAAAGAAAAAAAATATATAACTGTATTTGTAAATCCTTTTGGAAATCAATGCATATTTTATTGAGTAGGTTACTATTTGTGACCCCTGAAAGTCGGGGTGTTACAATGATACTAAACCAGCACATAAATCTGAAGTTGTTTAGAAGAACGCAAGGAAGAAAACTATTAAATTGATTAGACAATGAATAGACCATCGTTTGCGGAAGAAATTGAATGATATATTTGCTGCGTTATTTGGCTAATATATCTAGACTTCGTAGAATATTAGAATAGTTAGCTTGTAAATTTTCCGAATGCAGTCATAGTTTGACGATGGTTGAAGATATATAATTGTTGCATATTAGGAAGCTATGTGGTGGCTTATTTGGAAAAGGCTTGGTAGAGCTACATTTATAGTTTTAATTTAGAGTTACACTTTGCAGTAACTTATTTTGTTTGATTATCTTTTATGAAGTATAAAGAAACTAAATTTTTAACTAATAGAAACGTATGACCCTTTGTTAATTAATTCACATACTAGCGTTTCCACCTTATCTTTGAGTTTGGATACAGTTTATTTGCAAAAATGATATTTTAAATATAACTTTCTTTATAATAAGACAGTTTTATAAATCATGTTAAAAACTTATGAACACATTAATTATATTTTTATCACAAAAATATAGTACATTTTATTTATATAATTTGTAATATATGTTAAGTTCAACGTTGAATACATCATCTATAATATATTGAATGATAACAATTTTCAAGAGTATAAGTGAAGTGATTAAATATATTAGGCTTAAATACTCTTTTGGTACCTAAAATTGTAAGGGGAATCAAAACTGGTCCTTATAAATTTTTGGCATCAAATTGATCCCTAAATTGTTTTTTTAATCTAATTGGGTCCAAAGTGTGCCTGAGTCTGATGTAGGGCTGTCCAAGAAACTTCGAACCGGACCCGAGCAAACCGGCAGTTTTTTTATTGAATGGGCCGGTTCGGTTCGGCCGCGGGTTTGAACGATTCAATTTTATGGGTTCTTGTGGGTTCGACCGGTCGGTCTCGTTTTAGGCTCTAGCTCGACCGAACCAGGTATAAAGAAAAAAAAAAGGGTTCAGCCAGCCCAATATCTCACTAACCCATCTCTTTCAGCCCAACCCCATATAAATACTTTCTTAAAAAATTTAAGCCTTCACCCCAGCCCCAACCCTAGCCGCCTCTCTCTTTCTCTCTCAACTCTAGCCTCCAACCTTCCACACTCTCTCTATCCAGCCGCCACCATCCCGCGGGGTAATTTTTTAGTACTGTCCTAATTGAGACAGTTTCAAAACAGTCTCATACTTAATTAATACAAATATGACACGTGTTATTGGATATTTGGAAGTTAATATTTTACAAAAAAATATATTTTAATCCTAGTTAATCTTCATCCTTATATTTTATTTCATAAATTCCATAAAAATGATAAATGAACCACTAAATTTATACAGTGATGAAGTTAAATGTAGATTAAGATTTATGAGTTTGGATTTAAATCATAATTTGTGATAGTTTTTGGAAAAAAATATAAAATATTGATTGATGAAGATTAAAAAATATAATTTGTTAAATGTTATAGGGTTAAATGGTATAGTCTTGAGAAGAAAGTATAATGATGTAGATTAATTGGGACTAAAATTTAGTTTAGTAAAATGTTGGTGTTGAAAAATCAAATATTTGGTGACTTTTAAAAAAAACATAATTAGCACGTGTCATGAATTTATTGGTTGCATTTGAGACTGTTTTGAAACTGTCTCAATTGAGACAATACCGAAGAGGTCACCCATCCCGCGACCACCACCACCATACCAGCACGTCTCTTCTTCCCTTTGCCACAACAACTTCCACCCAAAGACCGATTCTCTTTCGTGGCCTTCACCATCAAAGCCTCCCATTGTCTTCACCATCAACGCTATTCTCGCTCTTTTTCTCTCCCTGTAGAAGCTTGATCTCCTCATCTTCGTTGCAGATCGGAAGAGCACTCTTGTTATAGTGGAGGAGATCTTCTTGCATGCATGTCTCAAATCCCAACCCTAGAGGTGAGAAGGAAGACGTTGGAAGACGAAGAGGATGAAGAGATCGAGGTGAAAAACCCAAAAGCCATAGAGCATTGGCTTATGGGTTTATTAAGATTTTGTTATGATAGGTTAAGACAAGGAAAGTGCAAATTTACCTCATTTTACAATTGTTACTCCCTCCGTTCCCTATTATAAGTCACATATTTTGAAAAACATTTGTTACAAAATATAAGTCACTTTCTAATATCTAGGAAGCATTAAATAATTTTTTCCAAGTTCACCCTCATATTTAATATGAAAGAGATGATAAGCTTTAGAAGTATTAACTTGGAGAGAGAGAAAATTATAGGAAGGTAAATAAGGGTAATCTAGGAAAATAAATCATTTTTTTTACAAATTTATTACTAGTAACTACTTTTCTTAATCTAAGAGAATTAGTTATTTGTGATTTATAATAGGGAACGGAGGGAGTATTTGTTAGTCTCTGTATCAATTAAATGACAATGGGAAAAGTTCGTTTAATCTCTTGTCATGGAGGTACAGTTACAAATCTCACCCCCCCCCCCCCAAAACTTTTCTTTCGGTCCTTTTAATCTCTACTTGTAATGTGAAGTTATTATCATTTTCTTTACAAATTTTTTGTTTCTTCGGACCACATCCACATTTTTGTTCTTCATCTTGTTAAAGATTCTTTTGTAATGTGTCTGCTAATAGAAATTGAATATGTCTGAATCTGTTTCTTTCATCTTCTTTTTCTTTTTGGGATTGGCAAACCGCTTGAACCCACCTGCCAAAACTGACATCCGACGAAACCGAATCTGACTAACCCGAACTAGAGAACGGACGGTGGCGGGTCTGTGGGTTTGGCATTTTTCAACCGACGAAACCGACAATATTGGATCGAAACCGACCGATGGACATCCCTAGTCTGATGTGCTTGTTTTTAATCTCGGTTAGCTTTTCCACGTTGCTTTTTCATTTTTTTAAGAGCAATGCTATATAGTACGAGAGGGCACGTACGAAGAATGCACGAGAGTAATTTTGTGGCGGTTTTAAACCGCCACAAAATTACAACTGCCAAAAAAAAAGCAAACCTACTATTTCTGGCGGTTCAAAACCGCCACAAAATTACAACTGTCAAAATAAAAAGAAAAGCTACTGTTTCTGGCGGTTTCTAACCGCCAGAAAATGCTTCGTGCGTGGTGCACGAGCCCCAAGGTCGTGCCCCACAGCATTTTCCTTTTTTTAATATAAATAATTCCAATTGTTCTGATTCATTGTAAATAAAGCCTAATCCATAATTAATCATCTCATACCCAATTAATCTCCAACCTCTTCTTCTTCCTTTCTTAACCCCAACATCTTCTTCCCCCAATTTATCTTCTCGATGTAGTAACTTGGTTCTGGACCATCGTAGAAGGTCTTACTGTCGTTGACAGCGTCGAAGGTTGTAAGACTCGGCTCATGGCCTACTATTTAAATAAAAATATTAAATATTATTTCATGAATTGTTTGTGCTATATATGATATAATGCCGATAAGGGTAGTTATTTGGTAGAGGCAATATTAAATCTCGATAATGTATGGACGTCGATGTATGTGACATTATGAGCGTTTTAACTGTAATATTGACTGAATATTAAACTACAAGTTAGTCAGACCAAACATTAATTGTATTCACATTGTAATGATTACAACTGAAAACAAATGAAGATTTTTTTAGCGTCAATAGTTAGTTCATATATGTTACTTCATCTCTCTGTAATAAACTATGAAACTTTAACATATAAAAAAATCAATACAATATTTACATAGCTAAAGGGTTCTCTTTAATATGCACCAGTTTCAGAGTGGTGCAACTTTACACCACTTGCTTTAATCTGTTATAACAGGTTAACATATTTTTCTTCAGGGGTCATCAGACAAACAACACACAAAAACTTAAAAAATTATGAATGCTTATATAAAATTAATTATACTTTTTTAATACATAAAAATAATTTAAAAAACTCATTTTTTTTTTGTAAATATACATACAATAAACAAAAATGAGTGAAAAAATACTAGTTACATATATAGAAATTAAAGAGATAAGAATTATAATGTGTCACCAATTAAATTTCCATAAGATGATCATCATCAAAGTAAATCATTGGGTTTTAAAATACAATGCTAATGGAAAATTTACTTAGTATGTGTTTGGTCTTGGTTTGGCTTAGTGCAAAGGTAAGAACACACATCTCAATATATATAAATGGAGAAATTAAATTTTACACGTTGATTTTAACATTAGTCAAGTTCGGTTCAACAATCCAAACACACATTTGCAACACAAATGCAGAAGCAGTTAATTAACTTCACATATTCTCATACATGTTGTAAAATTTTCTAATGATCCACAAATAGGTCGTATAAACCCTATAAATATCATTTTCCTATAATCATTCATTTAAAAAGAAATTGGCTTAAAATAACTTTTGATCCCCTACAAATTTCTATTGTGTAAGTGGAGTCCTTAAAATTTGAAAATAGCACTATTGACCCTGACGTTACCTCTGTTAACATTCTTGGTCCTTCCATCAATTTCTAACGTTTTTATCTGATGTGACACATTTTAAATGAGGTGGATGTTTATTAGGAGAGAGACGAAGCCGGCTTAAAAGCACTTTTAGTCCCCCACGAATTCCTATTGTGCAAACGAAGTCCTTATACTTTAAAAATAGTAGAAACTTCATCATCTTCATCTTTTTCTCTAATATTCTTCGTCATCTTTTCATGACTACCCAGAACCAACGGAAAGAAAACTCTCTAATTGATGGGTTCAAGAGCAAAATCATCAATCTAAAACCATCTTCAAAGAAATGGACTGGGCGAGACCAAAGGGTCCTTCGCCCAGGAGACCCGACCTTGGGCGTGGGACGCGCCATGACCTTGGGCCTCCCTTCCCGAGGCCCAACTGACCCATTCGGACAGACTAAGGGCGCCGAAGCCCAACTCCACCTCTATAAATAGGAAGGGAATACCAATTGTAAAGGACTCTTAGCTCATTTGAATAATAATAGCATTGAAATTTAGTTATACTTTCTCTCTCTAAGCGGCTAGAGTTTCTCTCTCCAAGCATTCTCATCACCTTCCTCATACTTTGGGTACTACCTTCCCTCTCTATGTTCTAACACAGAACATTTGGCGCCGTCTGTGGGGAACGGTAGATTTCGATTCCCGGACTACGTGGATCGTGATTCGGTTGAGTGAAGCTCGTTTCTCTCTGCAATTTCTCTCCAGTTTTTCTTGATGGATCGTGATTTGGTTCCCGCGCGATTCGCAATTTGATTTCGAGAAGTTCAAGTTTCTGTGAAAATTGGTGCGATTCAGAGGCTTGTGGTTGAATTCTCGGTTCGTCAACAGAACCTGATGGACCCATCTCGCCGACGACGTGGCAAGGAACCAGAGCGAAGTTACATTTCTTCCCCCCGCACCGCGAGGTTGGATAGACATCGCCGTGCAGAAGCACGTCGAGCGTTAAGTGGCGACTTGAAGATGCAAAATGAGTGTTTACAAGAGCAGTTGAGGTACTATCACCTCCGGCAGTGGAATCAAGAGGAGGAGAAGGCTGCGGCTACGACCGGAACCAAGCCTTTCTCGGCGGAAGTACGAGAGGTGATTGTACCGGACGGCATGACGAACCTCGTGTTGGAGGCATACGACGGACAAGTCAGTCCAAAGGATCATCTGTCTCGTTTTGATGCGAAGATGGCGAAGTACGCGGTTTCCGACGCTGTGAAATGCATGATGCTTCCATCAACGTTTCGAGGCGCGGCAAAGGAATGGTTCACAAATCTGCCTCCAGGATCCATAGCTAAGTTTCGTGATTTCTCATCAAAATTCCTTGACCATTTCTCTGCAAGGACGGTCGAGGATCTGTTTGATATTCGGCACGAGGAACGTGAAACCTTGAAACAATATGTGAAACGATACAGTGCCATATCCGCGAGGTTCGAGGAATTGCAACCACGCGTGTGCGTGTGCGCTTTCAAAGGCGGTTTGGCCCGGGGAGAATTTTATTGCGAGCTGAGTAGGGAGCTGGCATGCTCAATGGTGGAAGTCTGCGCCCGAGCGCGGGACTACATCTTAAAAGAAGAAATTGAAGTGCACGAGAGGAAGGGCGAGCGAGCGGCAAAAGTGTCGCTGACAAGGAAGAGGATACAAGACAAGGAAGCAAGTCGCGAGCAGAGGTTTGGGGAAGCTGGCCGGTTCATAAAAAAGAATAAAGGACAGCTACTCCGCCCGAAAACGAGGGATAGAAAGCACTGGTGCCCTCGCCGAGAAGCGAAAGTAAGCCAGCGAATGAGGTCGCAGGGATTCTCAAACAAGGAGTTAGCAAAGGTACTTCTCGAGGCGGAAATTGAGAACATGAACAAAGTCGACGAGCGCAGAAAGGACCCCGAAAGCGAGGCGAGGAATCCGCCGAGGTGGTGTGAGTACCACAACCTAGAGGGCCATAACACCATCGACTGTTTCATACTGAAGGGTCGAATCAGGCAGCTGATCAGGGCGAAACGGCCGCAAGAGGCGAAGGGGAGGGAATTTGAAGAAGCTGATGGCGGCGAGGGCGGAGGAACGGTTGAAGCAACGAACACAATCGCTGGAGGTTTCGAAGTTTGCAACGACGTATCGGCGGCGGGCCAGGAGAAAGTGGGGGCGACAACATCAGTACAGGTGTATCCATAACCATTTGGGTGCCCACATCCAAACATAGTGATATCGACCGCGGATTTCGAGGGAATCAAGGCCCATACGGACGATCCGGTAGTGGTAATGGTAAGAATAAAAGGTTTCAATGTACAGATGGTGCTTTTAGACCAGGGCAGCTCGGCGGATATAATCTATGAGGACGCATTCAGACAGGTGGGGCTGACGGACAAGGATTTAAAGCCATACGCGGGAAGTTTGGTAGGTTTCTCCGGGAAACAAGTTCAGGTACGTGGCTACGTAGAGTTGGATACAGTTTTCAGAGTGGGCGAGGACGCCGAGCTCTTGTGGATAAAATATCTGGTCCTACAAGTCGCGGCAGCTTATAACGTCATCATAGGGTGAGGTACCTTAAATGGCCTCCATGCAGTGATATCTACGGCCCACCTTGCGGTAAAATATCCCCTACTTTGAGGGAGGATAGGGAAACTGGCAGTAGACCAAAAGGGGGCGAGGAAGTGCCATAGCCATTGCCTCAACCTGTATGGCAGAAAAGGAGTTGGCGACGGGCACAGGTGCAACGAGATTAGGGCGTCTGAAGGCGGTGAAGGCGAACAAGAGCGTTTGGGAGCACAGAGCCAGAGTGACGGCGACGAAAGGAAGGGGAGGAATCAGGGCGAAGAATCCCGTAGGATAAGAGAAGGCAAGCTCTACGCTCAAAAAGATAATGAGTGGTATGACGAGGACTGGGACATGAATGCTACCAGTAGAGGAATACTGGCAATCGAGCCCAGACTCACCAAGGACCAAGAACAACGCTTGAGTGAACTCGTAGAAGATAACGTTGACCTCTTCAATTCGGGGGAAAATAGGAACTGTTTGTGGGGAGCCGCCTGCATTTGCTTGGCCCCCTCGGAAGACAGGAAAGGGAGAAACTCATCGCCAGACCAGGAATAAAGGAAAGAAAAGAGCACAAGGAAGGGGTAACAAGAGGGAAGCCGAGCGACTAAGGGATGTGGGCGGAAGACCAACGAAGTCAACTCGACCCTCCAATCGCGAAGAAGAACGGGGACAGATCCCTCGCCACAGCGGGAAAGGCAAAGAGGGCGAGGAAGACAGGACGCTGGGAGTTATACTTTGATTAAGAAGGAGACCCAAAAAGCAAGGACCAAAATAAAGATGCACTCTTTTTCTCCGACACGGGACTTTTTTAACGAGGCATCCCTTGATGTAAAATTTAAACAAATCAAATACAAAAGGATATTCTTAGCAATACTCCTAACTATCGAACTGAGACGGCAGCCTGGTGGGAAAAATTCCCTGAAGGTGGCGATCCCAACACGACCTTGATGTTTGGGGATCACTCCGGAAAGTCTGGCGCTGACCGTAGCCCCTGCAGGCGACGTGTGCGGATGAGCTTCCCGCCGCCACCCGTTGGCGGTGTGCGCGAATAAGCTCTTTATCCAAAGAACCTCCCTGAAATATGGGCGAGTCGAGTCTTCCCAAAACGCGGGAAGCATTTTTAACTAGGCCAAAAGTCTCGGGTAAACTCATATGGCCATTGGGCCCCGAGCAACTGTAAGTCCCCACCTAATAAGGCTGGAGAGGCCTCACCTGCTCTTACGGGAAATATTGGTGCGAACAAAAGCCTCGGTAAAATACCGAGCGAAAGTCCTAGTTACATGTAGCACACTCTCGAAAAATTACTCACGCAAAACTGGGAGGCTAGCACTGAAAACACGTGCTAAACGGCGATGAACAAAAGGCGAAGATAAGTAGCGGGCTGCCCGCCTCGCCCGCTTAACTATCCTTCGCTCATTTAATTATTCATTTATTCCTTCATTTATCTGTTTATATTGGGGCGATTTACTAACTCGATTATTTGTTTGCTCGTATGTTCATAATAGTGCACGTCAAAACAATTCGGGAAACAAAACTTTTATTCAAATACTTGACTTAATACATTTTAAAGGGGGGTCTCTCCTCATTTTCCTACATTCTTTGCGCTGCTCTGTCCTCTCAAGCTCCCACCGGTATTGCCTGTACTCTAAGTTGCAAAGTTTCCGGCTCAGCTCCTGCTTCTCAGGACCTTCTCCCACCGTCTCCAGAGCTGTTATCACCGTTTCTTTCTCCTCTAGCAGATCCAGCTCCCGCCGGCAGAGCTCTTGTATTTCCTCCACGAAGCAGAGGAAATATCGGAGGATAACATCCATCTCAGGACTCAGATCCATTCCCAACAGTTTGTTGATCAGGTCATAGACGTTGGGATCTTCCGGATGCCTGACGTTGATGAAGAGGTCTTCATCAAAAGCTTTCTTCCTGAGCTCTCCCAAACAGGCAATGTAGGATGCCATTTCCTTGATGTTTTAGAAAGCAGATGAGATGTGAAGATTGTGCGTTTTGGTTCTTATTTATAAGCCCGGTTCAGTCTCTGGAAGTTATTGATGGAGCAGTTTCTCGAGGAGTTTTTCTTAGAAAAGGAGCGACTTGCAATAAAGGCTTGAGCGTTCGTGGCCGGTGGTCAACGGTGAACCGTTGGAACGTGGGGAAGAAGCACTTGGGCAGACGTTTGAAATTCCCTAAGAGGAACGTCCCGCATAGTTTATCTCCCGACGGGAGGCGTACAATTAAGACTCATAGCAAAAGTAGTAAAAACTTGGGGTAACTTAGGGTCCTCATTCAAAAAAAAAAAAAAGAGAAAAAAAAGGAAGACCCTTGGTACAAAGATAACAAAGATAATCTAAGGACTCCTAACATTTTGAGTTGGCTCTACGTGTTCTTCCGTCAGGAAACGCTCGGCGACGAAGCCTGGAGGATCGTCGGGCCCGACCAATCCTGGGGGTGTAACCCTCTTAAATGCTCCCATCTGGCTGAGATCAATCAGAGGATGTAGATGTTCGACTTGGGCTTTGGCAAGAAAGAAGCCTCGGCCGCGTTCAGAAGCGGCAGCAACAGCAGCCTCTGACCTCAATCTTTCTTCTAAGGCCTTCGCATCAAGAAGGGCTTGAGTCTTCGCTGAGGATAGAAGATCATCTTTCTTCGCCAGGTCAGATCGAAGGTTTTCAAGGTCGGCCTCCGTCAAAGCTATTTGGTCTTCTTTTGCGCTCGATTCTAGCTGCGCCTCCTGCCGCAGCTCTGCAAGAGTTTTCTCCAATTCAGAAATCCTCCTGTCGCGGAACTCTAAGCTAACTTCAGCACGAGCAGACTGCTCGGCTAGTTCTTTGGAAAAGGAGTTTTCCTTGGACATCAGTTGAGCGGCGAGCACTTTGCGATCCTCAGCAAGTTGAGAATTGAGAGCACGAAGGCGCGCCACTTCGGATCGTAATTCGTCAGCATCCTGGGCGGAGCGCCTATAGCAGTGGAACGCGTGGAGCACTCCCGCCACAGCCCCTTCAGAGACATTATCCAAACCACGCTGCTTAACAACTTCATCAATTCGCGCCATTTGGGCTGATGTCAAAGTTAGAGAACACGGGAATCCCCGACTCACAGACCCTGAGGAGAGGGTGGAAGTATGAACAGGTGGAGGAGGGGCGTTGGCGGAAGACGTCAGGTTTGGACCAAGCGGCGACGAGATAACTGTTGGACGGGAAAGTGAGCCGTCAACAAGACCGTGTTGGGCTGGAATGGTCCCTGAAGGCTTGCCGGAGTTCAACCTTTTTGGGGAAGGGCGAGGATCCTCCTCGCCAAGGGGTCGTTTCCCGCCCACCCGGATTCTCAATAGAGACGCCTTGTCGCCTTTCAAATTTATTCGAGGGGGAAAGGAGACGTTATTTTTCTTCTCAAAGGCCGCCAGAAGCTCCTCATCGGCACGGTGAGTTTGCCCTAAAAATAAAGACTAAAGAAAAGACAAAAATGCATGAGAATGCATGAAACACTACATGAGACTCAACAAAAAGACTCAAAACACTCAAAGAAATGACCCTAAAAACACTACTAAAATAGGGTCATCAAGCCACATTGATATTGTGAAGAACGGAGCAGATAAAAGGGGAAAAAGGAAATTTAATCTTCAAATTTGTGAACATATACCCATACACGTAAAAGAAGTGAGGAGCACCCACGAATTCGTCTTTGGGACGAAGCCAAGAGCGTTCAAGGGGTGAGCAGGCACTGACATACAGAAGCTTGTCAAGAGGTTTCTCATGACAAAATCCGTCGGATTCTGTGGAAATCTCCCAAATGGACGATTCTTTTTCCAAGCTTGACCGTTGGTTAGGCATTGTCCCGGCGGGCAAAGCCCTCGCGGCGGGAGCACTTAAAGTTTTCCAAGTCCTTGTTCGGAAGGCAATGACGTCTTTTTTTTCAAGAGGAACGCCTCCGGGAGGGGGCGGGAGAACAGGAGGAACGCACCGGAGAGGGGTGGCAGCGACGACATTACGTTTGGAACTTTTGGTCTAACGCTTTGGAGTCATTGAAGAAGGATTGCAAGGAATAAAGGTAATTTTAACACTGGACAAGTTCGCGTAAGGGTGAAGAAGCAAAGGTTCGTAATCGTAAAGGAACGAAAAGGGTTAGTAAGATAATGCTGTTAGAAGCGGGGAGTGACGTGCAGAGGGGGACGTGTAGGAAGAAGTTGTGGACGGTTACCGAGAGAGATGGAGGAAAAAAGGAGGTTGTTCCCCATGACGTCAGGAAATGATATGATTGCAGTTGCGAAATTCTGGGGAGTGAGAAAGACGCATTAAATGAAAAGCTGCAATGGTTGCTGCCAATTGGTTAAAATTCAAATTGTCAAAGTTGTGATGTGACTGGAAGGGACATGTCAAAGGTAGCGGTTGAGATTTTGTGGATTCACTGACCCTGGCGTCACTTCAAGGCTCGACGCGTGGGATGGACACAACACGCGATAGAGCGTCACGATTCAAGGCACGTGCATAAGTATGCTGAGGCGGGCGGACTAGAAGCCTCCGCCACAAGCCTGCTTGTGGACTGGGGTCGCCCAGAAGAAGAGGGCATAGCTGAAGGCCCAAAGTGTCGATTGCAAAAGGCTTTATTTATCAGGCCATGTTGACCATCGTTTTTTACTTCTAGATTTTAAGTTTTTAAGTTTTAGTCGGCATCCTTAGGGCTCTCGCCTTGTTTCTTGCTTAAAGACACACTTAGCTCTCATGCTTCGAGCTCGGTGTCTTGTGGACTTGTGGACTGGGCGAGACCCCAGGGTCCCTCGCCCAGGAGACCCGACCTTGGGCGTGGGACGCGCCATGACCTTGGACCTCCCTTCCCGAGGCCCAACTGGCCCATTCGGACAGACTAAGGGCGCCGAAGCCCAACTCCACCTCTATAAATAGGAGGGGAATACCAATTGTAAGAGACTCTTAGCTCATTTGAATAATAATAGCATTGAAATTCAGTTATACTTTCTCTCTCTCAGCGGCTAGAGTTTCTCTCTCTAAGCATTCTCATCACCTTCCTCATACTTTGGGTACTACCTTCCCTCTCTATGTTCTAACACGGAACAAGAAAAAAAAACTCATAGATCCCCATGTGCCCAAATGCTAAAAGAAACATAGAAAAGGAAGAAGGAGGGAGAAATAACAACACAGTTTTACAAATTTGGATTAAAAAGTACAAATCTGGGTTTGATAAAGCTTTAATTTTTATATGTTATAATGGTTTTGGTTATGTGAAGAAGGGAGGAGATAATGATTTTGGGTTGTTTTGATTTTCTGGGTTTGAGTATGAATATTTGTTGAATTTTTATAGACTTTTATATGGAGATGAGTGAAGAAAGATGAAGAGCTAGAGGAAGATAAAAACAATTTTGATTTTTTTTTTAAATAACTTTTTTACTTAATTGCATTTTTTGTCCCCAGATTCGTTAGTTTTTGGAAGAAAAATAGAAGAGGGACTAAAATGTTAACGAAGGGTAACGTCAGGGACTACAAGTGTTATTTTTAAAGTTTAAGGCCTCCGTTTGCACAATAGGAATTCGTGGGAGACAAGTGGCAAAGCTAAATTTTTTGTAGAGTCTGGGCAAGACCTAACCTCAAAATTTAAGCCCTAATAAAAAAAATTAGGCCTCGGCATCCCCAAAACCAAAGTCCTCGCTTATCCCGACGCCCTAACCTCAAAATATAAGCCCTAAATCGATCAATTCCCAATCCAGTTAGCAATTTGAAGCCAAATCAGTTACCAATTTGAACATGTGTTACTTGAACTAAATGCATTTTTGCAAAGTAAGACTTATATTTAGTATTTATTTCAATAATCACTTAATTGATTTTAGTGATGACTAATTTTAATCCATATGGAAGTAATGGAACTTACTAACATATTTGGGATAATAATAATCCATTATTTTTATAATTTTCCTTAATCATAATTCAACCAAAAAGATATCAGCTTGAATTAACCTACACTCATCTTTCTCTCAGCCTTTATCTTTAAAATTCAAAATTTTCTATCTATAAAACTTTAAAATTCAAAATGTTGTCTTTAAATATTTAAATATTCAGCAAATCAGCAAGTGTTATCCTCTCAACCAATCAGAAAGATATGGAAATCTCACTCTCTATCATCATCAAGAAACATTATTCTTTCTCCAACATGACCCCACTCAACCCTCTCTCCCTCACATAGTCACATTCATTTTCCACTCCTCTCTCCCTCACATTCATTTTCCTCTTCCTAACACTGCTTTGCTGAGTAATGATATATACACACCTCCTTATTTATACACTTCATTTTCACCTATTTTTATTTCTATCTCTCTCCTCTTATCATCTATCACATCTTATGTTTTCTCTCTCTTACTTTTTCTTTTCTTCCTATCTCTCTCCTCCTCCACCTCTTTCCACCTCAATTTAGAGGTGTGGACAAATAATTATTGATTTCCCTCTCTGCAAATTTCTTCTTTCTCCTCCCTTCTCCAAATTGATCACAACCACCACGAGCAGTGGCGGAGCCCAGGGTAGCCAGGCGGTGGCTCCACCACTAGAGACCATAAGTGCTTTTAAGCCAAACAAATAGCAATTCAAGTTAGTGTGTCGAGTAATAATGAGAAAATGTAGAAATAAACTCGCAACTATGACTATTCATATATTGAAAGATTGGAGCAAATGTTAGCTTCAGAAACTATTCTCAAGTAGTAAAAGTTAATGACATGCGGTTGCAGTGATGGATCCAGGAATTTGATGTTGTGAGGGCAATATATACATGTAAATGCATGATAAAAAATTATTATATACTATTAGAAGTGAGATAATTTCTTACCAAAAGGGACACAAGTGAGAGCATATTTTACCAAAGGGGTTATTAAAAAACATATACTTTTACTACTCAATTGAGGACATTTAGATGTGAGACTCAAGTGATGACATTTTTTACTAAATAAGTCATCTAAAACCACACTTTTACTACTCAATTTTTTTCTAATGATATTTATCAAAATTAAGTGAGGGCCCCTCATACCTCCTAACCTAGATCCGTCTCAGTGCAGTTGCATAGATTGATTCCTGCAAATGATAAAAAAAAAAAAAAAATCTCGCGGAAAAATTAATTGGCCAATAAAAGAACGTTACATTGAAAGCAAATTAAGTCATTTGAGTTTGAACTTTGAACATTAGGACTTACATGAACCTCACATGCCCATGGTAAGGAACATGGAGAGAAACTGCCTTGTCAAGAGCCCTCTGGCAAGTACTGTAATGGCTATGAATACTACAATGGAGCCTCAATGTTGAATATTGTGCCTTAAATGGCGAAGCATTAAAGGATTAGGTAGTAGAACACAAACCTACTTGAACTTTTCAGGTAAATGGGCCTTCTCATTGTCAACTAGTTTATGTAAACATCGAACACCTTGAATGGGGCTTTAATTTTACCACATGAACCCACCAAGTTAAAGAACAAATGGGCCCGCTAGTTGACGAATCTTTTATCTCTGTCTATACTCTATAACTGTATACCACACCAGGTTCATGAGGGAATTTAATGAATAAACTTGGTTTGACTTTCAAAGAAAAATTGAGTGGTGATGTGAGAGAATTTATTTGTAAGATTCATGTTATTATTATTTTCGGGGTTGTCTAAATGACTCATGTGAAAGTTTGGGTTAAATAATTCATCATCCAATCACATTAGAGATAGGTGAGTTGAAATTTCTATATTTTATTTATTAATTTATTTCTAACTCATTTATCTCCAATGTGATTGGATGATGGGTTATTTAACTCAACTTTCACATGAGTCATTTAGACAACCCCTTCGGAAAGATAAATTGCACCATTCAAGGATTGATCTTTAGACCTCTTCCATCCAATTTATGTCTCATTGTCTCATAACTCTTACCACTTGAACTATTATTCGGAGACAAGATTAATGTTATGTTATTAACACTCAATGTCCATTCACACATTCTTTCCGGAGCATAAAAAATGTTCACTCACACCACCAAAAGTGAGAGAGAGAAAAATGTTAATTATGGTGGGTGGCGTGATAAGAAAAGAAGAAATATATAAAATAAATGAAATAAATTTGTGATGAAAGATCAATAAGAATGTGTGTGAATGAATTAACAAATATTGATTATTAAATTATTCATATATAACATAAATTCATCATTTTTAAGCGATTAGGTAAATTTTAATCTCTAAATCAACGTAATATTCAACTATTATAATACGGGTTGTCTAAATGACCCATGATAAAGTTTGAGTTAAATCAATATCAATATATATTAGAAAAGAAAAACTTCTAGCATGACGTGTCGCTCTCACAGGCCAAGTTAGTGACGTGTCGCTCCCAGATTAATTCTCACCTAATATTTTACATGTAAGATCTTTCTCCTTGGCCCCACTTGCCACATGTGCCCAGATTTTTCCTTACCTTATTTCTCCTTAATAAAAAAAATACATTTTTTAAATTTTAGATTTGATTAGGATTTAGGTTTTTTATTTCTTGATTTTATCTTTTTTTTTATTTATTTTTAGAGTATTAACTAATTTTTATGGTATTTTTATTGAATTTTCGGATTTTTAATTAATTCCGGATTTTATGAGTTTTTATTGTGATTTGCTAGATTTTGATCGTTTTTATCTATATTTATTTAGTACATTTTTAAATTTAAGATTTGATTAGGATTTATGTTGTTTATTTCTGAATTTTATCTTAAATTATATTATTATTTATTTTTTGAGTATTAATTAATTTTTATTGAATTTTTGGATTTTTAATTAATTCCGGATTTTATGAGTTTTTATTGTGATTTGCTAGATTTTGATAGTTTTTATCTATATTTATTTAGTACATTTTTAAATTTTAGATTTGTTTAGGATTTATGTTGTTTATTTCATGATTTTATCTTAATATAAAATCTGTGATAAGTGATTTAAATCAATAATACATCTCATCACCAAAAACCCTCTTAAAACCCTGCCTACCTCCACCATCTCCTCCATGGAATTCATCTCCTCCATGCAATTCTCATCTCATCTCTTCACTGAACGGAACCACCCCCACAAAATCGTCTCATCTCTCCACGGAACCACTTTGCCATCGACTTGCAATCGCATCCCTCCGATTTGCTGCCTTGGACTGATTGGGAAGGTTGCAGATGGAGGTTTCAAATTATTTTCTTCCTTTGCTTGCATAATATGTTGTGGTTTTTTTCAATTTTATTTTACTTTACCTTTAACTTTCATTCACTCATGTTTGACTTCAAGGTCAATTTCGTTCATCACTTGCCATGCTAATTTCAAATTCTTTTCTTCAGGTTTTTTTATAGATATTCCACCAAAAGAGATTCTTTGGAAGCCATGGATGGTGAGTCCATTTTATATTCTATATGAAATTTTGCAATATTTTGATTTGTTTTTTATGTTTTCTGATTCTCCTTTGTATGTGATTCTATTTTATTCGTTTTTCTTAATTTGCATCTAAAATTTGTGTCCTATGTTATTGGAGGTGAAACATTGATCTGTGTATGTTTTGATTAACCTAATCATTGTCAGTGAAGTGGATTGAGGGAGTGAAAGAATTGAGAGGAGAAAAAGGAGAAGTTGTAGATTTTTTTCCTTGCAACTTTTTTATTTGGTAATTTTTTCTTTTTGCCTGCTTCTTGCACCGAGGAAATTAATTATTATTGTTGGTGCTTGCCGTTACAACTACAGAACTACATATCATGGATGAGATTTTACTGCTTATCTTTGTTCGCTCAAGCTATACTATTGAGGTTAGGCTTTTAAAACTGGTGATATCCTTTCTAATGTGCTAAACGCCTAAACCAATGTTCTAACAATAAATTGATTTCCTTGGCTTCCCTGGAAACATTTGACATGAATTTATCCGTAGGTACAGAACGACAATGAGGTGCATACCTCTTTCTGACTACACTCTCTGATTCTCAACTAGCTGATGATGAAACATGATTGATGACTCAAGATCTTATCTTGCTCTCATTTCAAGTAAGCCACGAAACATGTGAGACCAGTACTCATGGAGGTTTTTCTCAGTCCATTATATGTATATATTCACCATATAAGAGATAGAGATGTGTGTTAGGTGTTGCACTACTTTGATGCATATGTATATATTAACCAGATAAGAGATAGAGATGTGTGTTTGGTGTTGCACTATTGTGATGCATATATAGTTTTACTGACTTAGTTCATCAATTCTACATCTATCTATCATCATTACATATATTAAAAGTCACTTTTCGAAGGCAATATTAGATTTTATAATTAATCATTGTTCTACTATGGTTCAATTAATCAAACTTTAGTGTGATTGGAAGTCTTGCTTGCATGAGTGTGTAATTATCACATTACGATTTAGTATCAGCATATGTTTTTGATTTGGTTATTGTACTTTCAACAACAGTGCTACATAAAGCAAATAGTTGTTTTAGCCGTTCAACAAATATAATGGGTCTAAAATTTCTAGGGGGGTTTTCTTCCATTCATCTTCTTTAGTAGCATGTGATTAGTTTCCCCTTACAAATAGATCTGATTGGTTATGGAAACCACTGGAAGGCCATAGCCAAAAAGTGGCTTCAATTCATTCTCTGGCTTTCATATCTGTCTGCAAATTTGATTGCTATCTTTGCACTATCATAGCTAGATTGATGTTGCACATATTGCTATTATGTTTGGTGGTCTTTAGTCTATCCTACTCTAACATGTCTATCAATCTCACTTCATGAGTTCTTGATTTTCTGTTACTTAGAATGCAGATACGGCTGGAAGCTGCTGATTTGGAAGCAAGTTTCATTTGAATTAGCATGAGTTCATATTAATTCATGTTAAAGTTGGACAACAATCAGGAATAGCACCTAGGATTGCTGCTGATTTGGAAGCAAGTTTCATTTGATTTTTTAATTATAAATAAATATTTTAATTATTTAAATTCAAAATGTGATATCTTCTTACTTTATGAAGTGCTTTTTTATGCAAAAGAACAGACTTTGATTGCAGTGAAAATAAAATTTGCATATGATGTTAGGTACTGTGTGGAATTTGTGAGTGTGTTTGTGGATAATTTATAAGAAAAGCGGTGGTGATAGTGAGGTAGAGAAATCTGAGAGAGATTTTGATGTAAATGGAGATTTTTCTTTCTTATGAGATTTGACTTTTAATCCTTATCCACACCATTCGAAATTTCCATTATTAATACTATTATTTTCGACACTTATGTCACTGACAAATAATAATTAGGTTCTGATGTAATGTATATTCTTTGTAATGGAGAATTAAGTAGTTGTTTTTAAGAGTCTTTTATATATAATTCAGATGTAAACAATATGCACTCAGCTATCACTTGAGCACTAGAGCAAGTAAAGGGAGCATACTACGACTGCTTTACTATTCTGAATTTTTTTATCGCAGAAATGCTCCGGTAAGTACAACAAGTTCAAAAGCAGAATAGCATGATGAAACTACTAGATATTATTAAGACTTAATTCCAGTTTGGGTCCTTGATGTTTCACAAATGAGCGGTCTGCTTCCCCTGTGTTTAAAATGTGCGATCAAACTCCCTCATGTTTCTAAAACGGTTGATTGAAGCCCTTCCGTCCATTTCTGTCAGTTGACCAAACGGAGATGCTGACGTGTCACTTATTTAATTCATAAAATATAGGCTACTAATTAGTGACTGAAATAATCCGTCACAAAACCCTTTAGCCAAAATTAATTATTTATTTTTACTTTTCTCATTTTGACAAAAAAAAAATTCTCATCCCTATTTTTCCATTCCAGAAACCAGAGCTTCTCCTTCCTCTCAAAAAAGTAAAAACCCTAACACCTCCTCTACCAATCCAGCGCCGCCGCCGCCTCCTCTCCTTCCTTTTCTCGCCGCAGCCACCTCCTCTCTTCCCAATCCACACCACAATCATCTCCCCTCTTCCCAATCCACACCTCAATCATCTCTTCTCTACCCCAACCACGATCCTCTCCTCTTCCCTCTCCACTCTCCACTCTCCACCCAAATTTTTTCCAATCTTTCTTCTTCCTCACACATTTCAGAATTTGGTGGCGCCGGGAACATAGAGCGTGTGAGAAGGCGACGTGGCAGTGAAATAGTGCTTCATGAGGGAGGGTGAAGGAGGTCGCGGCGGTCGTACCATGGGGGTGGGTCTATTGGTGCTTTATTTATTTTCAGGCTCTGACTGCGATTTCCCCTTTCAATTTTTTTTTCCTCCGCTGCTCCCATCGCTGTTTGGCTAATTTGATCTTCATCAACGACTTTCTTTGTTATTTTCTTCATTGAATTCAGATTATTTCTTCTTTTGTAATAATTCTAATTTGATCTTATTAGTTTTCTATGGATTTATTTCCGTTTTGTTCAGTCCCTTGATTCTGATTTTTTTTTTTTTTAATTTTCATTCTGTTGGGTGGGTGGGTATTGTATGGGAATTTGGTTTGGCACCCCACCTATTGGGTTTCGCACCCCACTTTATTAAAAACGGGAATTTAAATTCCGATTTTAATACGAAAAAAACGGAAATTAAAAAACCGTTATGTATTTTAGCATATGTGGCACATTTTCAACCGTTCATTGCATATAAAAAACAAATCGGAATTTTAAATTCCGTTTTGAAAACGGAAATTAAATTTCCGTATTGAATACATGGGGTGCCAAACCCAAATCCCGTATTGTATGGAAGGCTTAGTCAAAATCTGGATTTGAGTTCATCTCTGGATTCAATTTCCTTCCCTGATATTCACATGTTTGAACAATTTCCTAGGATTTTTCTGAGAGAGATTAGGGTCGGCTTGATTGAGAAGATGTGAGGAAGGAGAAAGATGGAACAAATTTGTGGAAGAAAAAAAAAAGTTATTGGCTGAAGGGTTTTGTGACGGATTATTTCCGTCACCAATTAGTAGTTTATATTTTATGAATTAAATAAGTGACACGTCAGCATTTCCGTTTGGTCAACTGACGGAAATTGACGGAAGGGCTTCAATCAACCATTTTAGAAACATGAGGGAGTTTGACCGCACATTTTAAACACAGGGGATGCAGACCGCACAATTGTAAAATATCAGGGGCTCAAACTGGAATTAAGCCTATTATTAATGAACCAAACCTTTCAGTTCCAAACTGTCAAGACCTTCGCTAGAAATTTGTTCTAAAGTACGCCCATTAGTACTATTATAAGAGCAAAGCAACATGCTTCTTATATTGGGAGATTGACAAAAGCAGAGGTTGCCTTAGTAAGCTTTCTCACCTGGATCAACAGAAAAAGCAACTGAAACTCGATCGATGAAAGTTGGAATGACAAGGTTTACTCTTAAAGTCTTCGGCAGGAGGAGGATACAAGAGATCGACCTTGAAGCAAGCAAGGTATGGTGGGTGTCATCATCTTCATCGATATTACCCACCAGATAGACTTGAGAAAAGACTTTCAGGCATCCTGAGAGTAAGGAGAAGCTGAATCTAAATGTATTAGAAAGAGCCTAAAAGCTTTTATATATAGGAAGAATATTTTACATGAAAATACTTCTACATAAAAATAAATGTTAATAAGATTTCATCGGAATTTTTTTTGTTACAAGAAAAACATAATATAATATAGTTTAATGTTAATTTTTTACTACATAATAATATAGTCCACTTTAATTTTTTTGTACAAATTATTATAGGAGTTAAATTCTCCTACGGGAAGAAATATATTTTAACAAGAAAGTACCTTCATTAAGTATTAATTAATTTATCAAATACAATAACAAATTTCGCGGTACATTCTTTTTTTTTTAGATTAAAATGTGTTCTGAATGCTTTATTGGTGATTCTTTATATCTATAATTTATGTTATTGTCTTTAAGCTCATGAAGAATGTGAAACGACTTCATGTTGATATGGGTCAAACTTAGTTTATTTTATTGTGTAAAAAATGAACTCGCATAATCACGAACATAAAATTTTTTTTCTCTTTTTTTATTGTAGATTAAATCAGTTATTGTTTATTAGCCATCATTAAACCACATCCCCTAATATGTTTTGCATAATTTGAGATTTGGTTATCCAATTTTTTTATTAGTTATTCAATTGTACGAAGTTCAATCTATGCAACAAGGGTTTTAATTTAAGACTTTTTATCCACTTTGCTAATCATTTCACACTCTTCTATTTCATCCGTAGTTTATTATATTTTTAATGATCAAGGTATTAATTGACCTATCAAATATAATAGATGTATTTCTCGTGCAACGCGCGGGTAAAAAACACTAGTAACTCATCATTCAATCACATTTGAGATAAATGAGTTGGAAATAAATTAATAAATAAAATATAGAAATTTCAACTCACTTATCTCTAATGTGATTGGATGATGAGTTATTTAACCCAAACTTTATCATGGGTCATTTAGACAAAAAAACTTCAATTATTATGGGATCAAAGCCGGCCCAAACACGATCCATGCTAAACCCTTTACTTTAGAGCCAATAAATTATAAAGGGAAGTGATTTTTGGCACCCCCAAATCAAATCCCACCATTTGCTTGAGGGCAGTAGTTCTTTCCATGACACTGCTACTCTACTCCTCTATGTTCCAACAAGGCAACAAGTATGCCATTAAAAATTGACATGTGACATTATTGACCAGGTATAAAGTATAACATAATGGTGGTGACATTACTCACTTCAAATTCCAATAGCAATAAGGATTGGAATATAAAGCATGTGTGTGGCTGGCCATGTTCATTGTGGACGACATTGTTCAAAATTGATTTATACGTGAATCCGAAAGAACACATGTAATGTCCACACAGGAACCCACAAGATTTAAATGGGAAACCATAGAGGAGTGGGGGCAGGACAGATAGAATTGCGCAAAACCTTAGCTTTAACGTTAGGCAACCCAAATCATGGGAATTTGAACTGAGACCGTGACTTGCACGAAGTTGGGACTAGTCAACATCTCTAGTCCATCATCCCATGTGACATTCCCTAACTTCAGCTCATATGTAGCACCAATCGCGGATCGCGGAAAATAGCGGCAAGTCAAAAACCAGCTTTGTTAAGTTCTTAGAATGGAAAATAGCGCAAATAGTGTATAGTTGTAAGCCCTCAAAGGCAAAGCTCTATAGATATCTGTTTTTTGACAACACTCAATTTTCCTGTTAATTTCTTCTAACTAATAATCTTCTTCCTTATCCTTATGCTTTTTGGGGATCAATGCTTGGTTAGTGCAGGGCCACAAAGAATGTCAAAATTACAAGTCTTAATTCAAAAATAATATTAAGCATGTTGACCAGCTTCTGTTTCCCTAGAGTTAATTCTAAAACTTAAACTCTAATTGCAGAAGTTTCTCTCTAAAATTGATTCTGACTTGAGAATCAATTTTTGAAGGATTTCAGAACTGAGAAACTTCTCTTACTCTTCTCAAGTTAACAAAATGAACCCTTTTTCTACCTTCAACTCTTCAACACAACTTTATGCAGATAGAATGACAGAATCATGAGTAAAAAAAAAGTAGATACATAGTGTATCATGATTTTAGCATCCTGATTTTGATCAGCTAGAAGTTTTAAGGTTGAAAAGAATTGAAGGTGTAGGGTGCAAGAATTGAAGGTTTACAAAGAAAATCTCTTATGATCGACCTTCTATATATGTTAACTTTAACATAGTAACATATAGATGGTGTTGAACAAGAACAACACACATTCCAAAGTTTGACTAGTTTGAAATACTCTTTAAAAGAGGAAACTTTGAAGTAAGCACAAAAGAAAGAGAATAGTATTGCAATAAACTTGATAAACATACACACACTTCTTAATTTCTTCAATTCTTCCAATTTATATAGGGGAGATCGGGTAGCTGATCAAAGCACTAATGGATTAACTAGAGAACGAAGTTTCCACATCTTTATCTTTGATTTGTCACCTCATTCATTCTTAAGTAATGTGAGACTCCAACCTACAGTTAAATTCAAAACACTTTCTTCAACTTTATTTTCATAACCTTTCTCTCAAGAAAAAAGAAAGAAAGAAAAAGGTGTTAGTCATCAAAATTGCCATAAGAAACAAAAGTAGCTATAAGAATGAATAATGATAGAAACTTATTATGTATGATGATGATAAGGACCACATATTGTGTTTTGTATCTCCTGAGAGCTAAGATTCAACCAAAGAGAGCAACTTTGATCTTCCATTGTGATGGTTGATTGTAGCAAGCAAGAGAGTATGAAGAAGCCATGAAACTCAGGATGGATAGCGCTAGAGAAGATCACAACAAATAATGCAAGAGATCCAGACCATCCATGGCGCTATCCCTCCTGAGCTTTACAGATTTTCCACACTAAAAACAATGAACATACCAACAGAATGAGGAGGTGTTGCATACATATTAACCCAATATTTAAAAAGGCTAGCTAGGTAGAAACCATTATGTAACATTAAATGCTTCTGATACATGGTGGGGAGGGACGTAGCAGAGTATTTATAGAAGCAGAGAAGGGGACGTAGGCAATTTCAGAAAGAGAAACAAACTAAAAAGATTATTAAAAAGAAAAATAAACTTCACATCATGTCAAAAGCTTCACAAAATTTTAATAACTAGTTCTAATTTGACTTTTTTATCATGTGGTTGCTTGCTTCCAATTTCACTGTTTTATCTTGCTTTTGTCCTTTTTGAATGCCCCTGCCGACTACGATACAGTACGGTTATGAACAGTGAATTGAATTAAATGACAATTATGAACTGGTTTCATCTCCCAAAACATTTCATTATGAGGATCAATTTTATCTCCAATTTTGGGTAAACAAGATGGTTTCTATCACTTCTTCCTATGCCTCGTACGTCTACATTGCTCGTTCAGTTGTTCCCTCTTATTCACGAATCAAATCTTATCATTACATTTTTTTTCACTACTTTACCTATTGAGATATGTAATTAAATTCGAAAATGATCTTTACACATTCACTTTGTGAGTATACCTTTTAGACATACGGTTCTGTAGCGGTTTTTAACTGCCACAAAATGTTGCGGGTTAAAACTGTCACAAAAATGAATGTCAAATGGATTTATTTTAGAAAGTGTATGTCTACTTTTTTTTACAGCAAAAAATATATATTATTGGATATGTAAATTTCATGAGAACAAATCTCTCACAAATATGACAAATTAACAAAACTCAACCAAACAAAACCACCTCAAAGACCATACCTAGTGAATGTGCATCGTTAAAACTTTCCTATGAAAAACTCATTGAGATAAAAACCTAGTGAAGGAAAAAAAGAATAACATTCTCTAAAAGCGTCTTTCAACCCTCGAAGCAAAAACCAATACAATAAAGAATAATAACCCAAATCTAACCAAATAAGTATACGACATCAGATCCAACAACCTGAAACCTTTGTTTTTTCCTTCCCCTCTTAGTGACTTTCTTAGGCTGACCTCTTTTTCTCCCAACAAAAAAACATGGGCCCTTAGAGGGCTCATTCTCTACATAAGGAAAACGGAAAAGAGGCTCAAACCTTGAGAAAATCATATCGAGGGAAATCACTGAAACCTCGACAAAAAGCAAACCAAATGATACGCAAAACAATCAGAATTTTCAGTCAAACCACAAGAGAACCTTAATTACTCATATATGATCCTTAGCACCACAAATCTCATCTTCAAATGAATGACATTCAGCATCCTTTAACAAAGAGAAGACCTTCAACTTTGTTACATCCATCCTCTCCTTCTACTTATGACATAGCAAGGTAACCCTTCTTCATATGTCGCAATAGGGTAACTAAGCATGTTATCTGGTTTCTGGATTCTAGACGTTCTTTGGATGCTACAATGGTGGAAGTAGCCTTGATTAGGTCTCGTCAAAGCTTGAAACATCCTTTCACCGAGCAGTTGGGAGCTCGAAGAATTGCAAGCTGTAATCAAAATACAGAAGGCAAACACAACAAGATTTTAGTATCAGTCCTCAGAAAAATGATGAAATTGAAAGGAACATAACAATTGAGAATAAAGTCAATAGGGAATACAAGAAAGGTTGAAAATAGGGAGTAGTTTGGGCAGTTCGTAGGCTTGCTACGTCATGCTTCATGGTTGTGCGAAGGTGATTCTGTAGGTTTCGATGACAGTCAACTAACTTGTTTAACGTGTACACCATAACAGGGAAGAGTTAATCTGGTCCATTTCGTCGTCATGGAAAAGGAGTCGATTTGGTCCTTGTCGTCGTCATGGAGCCTTCATGAAAACAAAGCATGGAAACAGAAATCGGGCCACCGAATGAATAAAAATTATCCATGGCTTTGGCCTTGTCGTCGTGTTGGCTACTGTGTGGGAAGTTTGGAAGCATCGATGTCAGTTTTATTTTTTTGGTGAGCTTTTGGTTCTGCATCGCATTGTTCATGACGCACATGCGTTGGGCTTGATGCCAACCACTTCATGCGAGTTTTGTCACGCTTAATACGGACGACAGTTCTTTGGGAAATCCGGGGTAGTCAGATTTTGGTGGTGCGCTGCAATCTAGGGACAACATTTTGGTTGTTAGCTATTTTGGTCTATTACTGATCGTTGGCGTGATGAGTTGCTAGCGGTTCTTCACTTCTTCATGGGCTGGATGTTTGTTAGCAACACAATATTAGGCAAATTGAGTTTTTTTTTTCTCTGATTCTAGACTTGTTTTGATACGTATAAACGATGTTCATTCTGTGTTACACTGTTATGAATCTATTATTAGTAGGATTAACAAGTAGTACAAATAAACTTAGATGCTTCCAATACATTTTTAATAATTTTTTAAATAGCTTTAGGGGTAAATATAATTAAAAGTATACAACATATAGGTTATAGGTTAGAAAATAGTAATACATAAAAATATATAATACGAGTGTAAAAATTGTACTTTTACAAGGTTAATCATTTTTACATGAAAATACTTTAATGTTAAAACTAATAATATAATATATTTTTCATATAATTTAATAGCAATATTATAGAGGCAACACATTGGTAAACATGATTAGAATTGAAAATTTTGGTCATCACTTAATCCTTATAGTTTTGTGGCTAATAATATAGTTCCTCCGTTCGTTATTAACTATCCACTTTGAAAAAAAAAATTTGTTCTTATATATCTGTCCACTTAAAGTTTCAAGAGAGCATTAATTGATGTTTTTCCAAGAAATGCCCTTACAAAAACAATAAATGAAGAAAGATAAAATACATTCTAAAGGGTAATATAGGAAAACAAATACTCCCTCCGGTCATTTTTATAAGAAACACTTTGGCAATTTTTTTTTTGTCCTTTTTATAAGAAATACTCTTATTAAATTAAGTCAAATAATTCATTCCAATGCAAAGGGACCTATTCCCCATTCAAAAATTTGGATGGAAAGTGCAAGCACCCAATAGCTATTGTCAACATTTATGGTAATTAGCATAATTGTTCTTGTGAAAAGGAAAAGACATCATTGAAATTAAGCATAATAGTTTATTTTATAAAAAATATTAGTTTCCTTGGTTTGTGTGATTTTGTTAAAATTTTCTTATAAAAAGAACCGGAGGGAGTAATACTTTTATGAAAATCAACATAAAATTAATTACTTTCCTTAATTTGTGTGAACGTTCTCTTCCTGGACAGATAAATAGGAACGGAGAAAGTATGTTAAAATGGTCTGAGTTCAAAACACCTTATTATGATTGTACTCTTATTCTTACTATCTCAATTTTATTATAATTAAAGTGTTATTAATGTATCAAATATAATAGGAAAATTCGCCGAACGCACCACTAGTCTTTAATATATTAAGCTTTTTCATACCACTCACATTAATATGATAGATTGTATAAACTACTCCAGATTAATTATATGTTTTCTTAATAGGTATAATTGTTCTCAGAGCACTTCATAATTTATATAAATTTTCAAAGACATGAAAAAAAAAATTATATAAATTTATTCTAACAATAGAATTCTATTGTTAAAATTGAATTCTTCGAAGGGGCCTGAACAATTAATATGTCAAAATTGACTGTGTTGGTTATTTTACTTTTACAGAGATAGAAAAGAACCTCTCACTGATTCAAATGGTTACCTCGGAAATGTAGAGAGTGACTTCTTCTGATCGATCTTTAGCATTTATATGCTTCCCTGCAGTAGATGTTCTGATGTCCACAGTCCACTCACGTTACCCGATGCACATTCTTCATTTATCTTTTGAAAATGACCCTACGTTACAATATACCAGTATGTCTAGTGTCTACGTATATGTAAGTATAAATTCAGTGTACAAATACATTGTAGAAATCGCCTACCATATATACCAAACTGTTGTTAATGCAAAGGGTACTCTTGTAAGATCATGTAATAAGGCCTCCATTGCTGAATCTTGAGACACGACATTTGTGGTGGAGTTAGGTGATTCACTTTGGCTTAATAGCATTTTTGGTCCCCCACGAATGTGAAATGTGCAAATGAAATCCCTAAACTTTAAAAATAGCATTATGCCTCCCCAACGTTACCTTCCGTCAATAGTTTTGGTCCCTCATCCATATTCCGTTAAAAAATTAACGTTTTTGGGACCAAAAGTGCAATCACACCAAAAACATTAATTAAAAATAAAAATAAACCCAGAAAACACTTCTTCTTTCGTCATTTTTTAACCCAAACCCCAGAAAATACTTATTCCTCATCACTTTGAGTTTTCTCCCCTGATTTCGATTACGTTCTTCCTCCCCCCTCCCTTTCTCTCTACTTTGAGTTTTCTCCCCTTTCTTTCCAGCAAATGCACAAACACCAAATTCCTAACTTTCTAACATCCTCTTCACCAGGAAAACCCAAAAATGGAGAAACCCAAAACTGATACCCAAAATGGGGAAGAAGAAATCGAAGTAGGGGCGACGGCACGGCGACGCAGCAATCAGAATTAGTGGAGGCGGCGCACTACTTCAAATCGGAAAGAGGAGGTGGTGGCGACGCAAGGTCTCCTTGAGTGACTAGAATTTCATATCGGAGAGAGAGAGAAGTGATGACGGCGCAGATATGGAAAGAGAGCAGTGGTGGCCGGCGGTTGGTGAGGGTTGAGGAAGAAGGAGGAGTGTGCTTGCTTTAGGGATTAGGGCTGGCGCACCATAGCCTGTGACGGTTCATAAAGGAAGAACGGCAAAATGAGAAACTCACCCTCTTTCACTCCCAAATAATCAGACTTCTTTGATGTTTTTGTGTTTGGGAATTAAGGTTTATGTTGCATTGTGGGGTCTGGAAATTGAGTTGCGTTCTTATGTGATTGTGAATCAGATTTTTGTTTGTCATGTTTGATAAGATAAGGATGATTTAGATGAAGTCGATGAATCTTCTTGGGTTTACTGCAAGGAGAATAAGAAAGAAATCCAGGTTTATTGTTTTTGGATTTTTTTCTGGGTTTTTAAGTTTGTAAATGATGAAGATGATAAAGGAAGAAGATGAAGATCATGTTTTTCTGGGTTTTTATTTTTTAATTAATTTTTTTAAATTAAAACCGTTAGTTTTTTAACGGAATATGGACGAGGGACCAAAACTGTTGACGGAGGGTAACGTCGGAGAGGCAGAATGCTATTTTTAAAGTTTAGGGACCGCATTTGCACATTTTACATTTGTGGGGGACCAAAAGCGCTATTAAGCCATTCACTTTATATAAGGGACAGTACTAAGTTCCTATCCGTTCGATATGAGTGGACAGGGTCAATCCAACGGACACAACTGCTTGATGCTTGTCAAGGTTTTACCGTCATGGACTAGTTGCTAATTTTGGATTATAATTTATAAATGCTTAACTGGAATGACATTTATGACTTTGTAAATTAGGTAGCCGAAATGTGATCTAACAACAATAAAATTGCCTTTGATTCTCCACTTAATGATTTGTCCAATGAAATTATGCAAAATAGGGTCGTCTAAAATCACTTATTTGGGTCATTTTAGCCAAGTCTAATGGAATACTAAAAAATTATTTATTATTTATAAATAATTCTATTTGTTTATTGGACTTGGGTAAAGTTACTTATACCAGTGACTTAGATAGACTACGATCTCTTCAAGTGAATAGAGTATAAACGGTGTCAATTGAAATATTATGTCTACCTCTCTTTTAAATATTCAAAGGGTCTCATCTATCAATATATAGTTATGAATAGAGATATAGATACACAAATTCTAATTTGAATAGATTCGGTAGAGTTTACATATGAGAGGATCGGGATCCGATTTAGACAACCGAAAATTATTGTTAGGAATAGTAATATAAAATCATAGTGCTTTTTTGGATATAATTGATTTCTTGACATGATATGATAGCTTTTATAACCAAGCGGTATAAAATTTGATCTTTGTTGTCACCAATTTTACTAATACAAAATAAATTAAAGCACATGATAGGTGAGCTTGTGAATCTTCAAAGGTTCTTGTTTATTTGAGTTAATTAACACTATTTTTATGAGCTAAAATGTCACATTGGATTAAAGCTAAATAATCGATTTAATTCAATAAAAACCGATAAAAAAATATCAGAATCTAATCAACCTAAAATGAACAAACTCAAAACTGAAAAAAAACCCAATTTTTTTAATTGGATACGACTTTGAATTTTACTTTCAAAATCGAACCAATCCAATCCAAACTGAATATTTTTTTTTTAAAAGCAAACTGAATATTTATAAATATATAATATCATTTATACTTACATATTTATATCCTTATATCTTTAGATATTTATTATATGACACATACTTATTTATACAAATTTATTCAAATAAATGGTCTTTTCGTAATTATTTAAATGGATAAATTTCAAAAATATTATTTGAATGAATATGCATCAAAGCGAACTAATATAGTCATAATTTTTAAAAATATTGGTTATCATATAAAATGTTTTAAATTATTATTGGTTGAAGATGAGATTGCACCCAACTAGAACTATTATCGATCCAATCCCTGGTACAAGTATAACACTACAATTTCTTCATATAAATGACAGCATAGGTTATTGGAGACATGGCCAAAGTCATGTGGGGTATCTCCTGACTTCTATGCCCTAAACGAGTGAATTCTACTCAGCAGCAAACAGATTAAACTGTATGTAGTAGGAAAAGTCATCATCAAATCGATAAAGTCAGAAAAGATCTGATATCATTTACCCTACCATGTAAATGTAATGATAAATTATTTTAAAATTATTGAAATATATTATAAAGAATTACTACATTAGAATAAATTATAGTAGTTGTCAAAGTATAAATTTTTTTAACGTCTTAATAAATATTTTTTCAAATACAATTTTAATTCATTTTTTACACAAATAATTTCTTATGATATACTCCTACTACCAATGTTAACTAAATAACTACACTTAAAAAAGCTAAATAACTACTTCACTCTAATTAAAAAAATTAATTAATCAAGTAGATTGATATAGTGATTCAACATTTCATCTCTTAAAAAAGTGGTCAGGCAGCGGCGGAGGGAGGGGGCGAATGGTGGTGCCATGGACCCCAAGTTTTTCAATTTTTTTTTACATGTCATACATATGTATGTGAGTTGTAGAAATTATTATAGACTTATCATATTCTTTGTTCTTGACCCCAATCTTTGGTCTTGACCCCATAGTCTTAGATTCCTGCCTTTGCCACTGTGTGCTTGAGGGTTTTATTCACAACTTTTGTGAATGAAAAAAAATTCATTGACTAGCATCATGCCCGCTAATTAGTGCGCTGACAATTGAAAGTTATGAATTATTCTCACAGTGTACCAATCGTGGAGATACTTGTTGGAAGTCTCACATTGACTAAAGATATGACCAAAATAGTCCTTATAAATGATAAAGCAATAGTCACCTTCAAGCTAGCTTTTCGAGTAAACTCAAATTCTAATTAAAAAGATATCAGAACATACCCTAGATTCGTTTGTTGGAGGTCTCTCATATATGGATCACTCCGTAGATGTTCAGTCCTGCAAATTCTACACTCAAGATGTCCAGAGCGCAATGAGGTGTGTTAGAAGTCTTCCATGATCTAAAAATATGGTCGAGATAGTCATTCTAAAAGGTAGAACAACCAACCTCACCTCTAAACTAGTTTTTTGAGAGAGTCTTTTTTTTTAAGGAGAGATAGAGTCAAATCTAACACAAATTCTAATAATACTTTGGTTAACACCCAAAGATTATGAAATGTAGTTAATTTAGTTATTAGCATTCAACTTGTCCTCAATTTACTTTAATTTTCTAAAATTAATTTTAACCCACTTAATAGGAGAACGCTTAGTTAGAGTTAGAGGATAGAGCTCTAGCTTTTCACTGCCATATTGTGCAGCAAACGCGATATCCGGATCGAGCACCCCCACCGAAACCAGTGACAATTTTTTAATTTGACTATCCCTCCAAAGTCATATTTCTCCAATATTAATGATTTGTCAAAACATCATTGACCTTTTCAGTGTGCTCTTTTCTTCTTAATTAATTGCAAATTTCAATCGAGTGCTAACACTCAAAATTAGTGAAATGTATATCATTACGAATTGGAAAATTTGTTATCATAATTATTTCTTACCAAATTGGAAAAAAATAATTGTTGAAGGAAGGACTTAGGTACGTAGGATAGTCTTAATTGGGAACATCTCTAGTCCTGGTTAATCTAACGAATGGAAATGTCAGGCCAGTTATAGTATTATTAATGCTGCTAATTGCTATACATTGTTACCTAAAATAACTTGTTGAGAGCAAAGGAAAAAGGATAGAAAGCTTTTTAAAATTTCTTATAAATTTATAAAACCTTTTTCTATGATGTTTGCTTTATGGTTTCTAAATGGAGCAGTTGTAATGTTTTTCAACCCAGATGTCATGATCCGTTTAAGAACTGCCCTCTGCATTACTATTTTTTTTAGCAAATCAGGATTACGAGCACATAGCTATGGTATTTGTTACATAGAGACTACATACGAAATGCAAGAATGACTTAGATGGATGATAAGTACACTTCTCCTGCTTCTTTTAAAAATAATTTTCTCCGTTTCATAATTATCCATAAATGATGGGTTTAAAAGGATCCACCTAAGTTTTTCTTGCATTTCGTCTGCAGTTTTTTCGTAATAAATAGCATAGCTATGTGCTCATAATCCTGATTTTGTTTACATCAACAAATGTGCAAGAGGAGAGAATGGAACAAATTACATTCAAAAGTAATCAAACAAATAACTATCTTTGTTTCTTTTCCTTCCATTTTCTAAATGAAGCTAGGTTTCATCGTAACAGATGAGCACAAAGATCCCACAATTTTCAGCAAATTCCCTTAACTCTCGTGTTAAACAACTCAGAGAAGCACCTTTTGCTACTCTCCCAAATGCGGAGGTTGACACTGTCATGATTATCGAATTCAGAAAATTGAATATCGTGTAATGGCTTCTATAATAAGTGGAATAGTAGCTCATTCCACACATCAGGTACCCCTGGCAAGCACCAATGTATGCAATCAGAGTAAGAAGGAGGATTTGACAATTGTTCGGGGCGAAGAGGCTCCCAAAATTTGCGAAAAATGGAAGGATGACCATCCTTCCTATACTCTGACATTTGAGTAATGTTGAGAACCGAAACTTTTGATTTTAAACTGCTTAGGATCTTCTCCACGCTTCTCATTGTAGGCAAATCAGAACCACTTCCCCAATAGCCCTCAAAATTAATGGGGTCCTTTTCATCATAACAGTTTCCCTCACTTTCTGGCTTCCACTCTCGGCTCCTGAATCAGAATAATATTCATTTCAGTAAGAAAATATAGAGCATGGGATATATGGATTCCCTATGTTGATGTTAAGATACTAGTAAGTGTGAAAATATCAATAACAAAGAGAATGCATCTTTTTCCTGAACTCTGTTACTGTAACATTCGGCATTCGTAGACAAGTTTTCATGTCACCTGCATCATACCTAATACCTCTCTTGCATTTGGCAATTAGCATGCAGAATGGTACTACCGGTATTGCTGCTTGATATCCAATTTTATTAAATAAACAACTTGAATAAAAAAGTAAAACTTTTATTTTTAAAGCATCTGGGAGGAACCAAATTGAGGCCTAATTTGGGGAAAGGGGAATGTTGAGCCTGTATCATACCAGAGGGGAGAAGGGGAACCTAGTACACACCTGGTGACCACTAGGCCAATAAGTGGCATCTAAAAACCAGGAAGCACAAACATGACATGGGACACAAAAACAACACAGAAGATGATGCAGCAGACTATATTGCAACATATAAAATAAGTGAAAAGATTGATATGAAAAATACAAATCTTAAATCAAAACATAGATTTAGTGTTTTAAGAGTTAGGATGAATCATTATAGACGTAAATCACATGATAAAATATTATCATTTATCTGGTTATTATTGTATTCTCATTTGCATTGATGTTAAGAGTTAGGGTTATGATCAAATGTACTTGTACCCCGTACTTTGTACTGCAAAATGTACTTCACTCCTAACTTAGTATTATATATATCAGGGAGACTGCATTTAGCACTTGACGAGAGCTCTAAGGCCCCGGTCACTGAACGGAATTTATGACAACTTTGTCCATATACACTTATATAAAGCTTGATAGGGATGGTGAGAATTATGTGGAGTGGAGATATTTTGTGGAGGCCAGCTTACGAGGAATGGGAAAGGATGGACATTTGACATAGAGATGTCTAGTGGACCCAAAGGTAGCCGCGAAATGCAGCACAGAGGATAAGTGTATTTTGGCCTTATTGGTGAGTTTTGTTGATAAGCGGGATGCGGTCATTACTTACTACCCACTACAGAACAATGAAGGATTTGTGGGATTTTCTGCAATTTATTTATGGAAGGTAGGATAATTTGAATCGTGTCTATGACCTATTGCAAGAGTTCTTTTTTTTTTCATAAGCTCCTATAGCAAGAGATGTTTTTCCCAAAGCATAACAAGTGTAAGGTGATGGCCTATTTCTTAGAGTTTAAGAAATATATTGAGGAGCTAACTTCTCTATTGGCCTGAAAGTTTGTAGAGGAGATGATAACCCAACAAAAGAAACTCATAATAGCCTTGAGTTTGCTATCTAGCCTTGCCTAGAGTATGAGGTGGTGAGGTCTCAGATCTAGTCGAGCATAAAAGGTAGATAATCTCACTAATGTTCTCTCTCAGGTCATGCATTCTTCTTTTAAGGAACCTAGATCTACTACTGATGTTGATTCATCTGATCACTCTGCTTTAGTAGTCCATTCCAGAACTCAAGGCAATCACAGTGGAGGCGGAGGAAATCGTGGTGATTGTACCAGAATGGACTACTAAAGCAGAGCGATCAAATGTGGGGTATTCACAGTGGTCAAGAAATCCTCACTTTGCTAACCCTGCTTCCCAGTCACGACAGACGTAAGGTGGGTATGAGTGATTAGTTCACCTTCATCCTCCACCAAACATTTGTCCAAACAGGTAATCCTATTGCGTGTCTATCCTCTACGTCATGGGTTGGGCCACTAATTCTGGCGCTACTGATCATATAACTAGGGATTCAAGTATCTTTTCTTCCTTCAGTTCCTCTAGTATACACCTGTCTACAACTCTTTTTGATGGTCTAGTGTTTGTATTTACCTGAGTTTACTTGTAATCTTCCCTCACTTAGTCGTGATATAAACTTACTTTGAACTACTATTTAACTTTATTTTCAGATTCTTGTGAATTTCAGGATCTGTTGCCACAAAGGACTACTGGTAGAGGAAGTGTATATGATGGATTGTACCAAGTGGAAGGAGCCCTGAAGGCATCAACAACTTCTCCTACCAGTAGCTTATCCCCTTTCCAGCTTCACTGTCGCCTTGGCTGTCTGTCTTTAGGTGTTCTTAGGAAGCTATATTCTCAATTAGAGTCCATATCAAGCCTGACTAGTGAGTCATGCCAGTTCACTAAACATCACTGTAGTGTTTATTTACTTCATTTGATTATAAGTGCTACATCCCTATTTGACATTGTCCATTTTGATGTGTGGGGGTCATTGCCCTGTGACTTCTATGTTAGATTATAAGTCATTTGTTACATTTATGGATGGCTATTCTCATACAACATGGTTATATTTATTGAAATCCATATTTGAGTAGTTCATTATATTTTGTAATTTTTGTGTTGAAGTTCGTACGCAATATGAATGTCAGGTGTGATAATGCCAAAGAATATTTGTTTGTACCATTTCTTGCTTTTATGAATGAACATGATATGATTTATAAACCATCCCGCATTGTTACACCAGAACTGAATGGGGTGGCTAAGCATAAAAGTTGAAATCTTGTGAAAGTTGCCCAGGCTAGTGTTATATATGAAAGTTCCTAAAATTTCGTGGGGAGATGCAGCTCTTACTGCTGCATATTTAATTAATCGCATGTCGTCATCTATATTAAATGGAGTTGTTCCTTATTCTATCCTTTTCCCTTCTTGATCTTTGTTCCCCTTCCCCAAGAGTATGTGGATGCACATCGTTTGTTCTTGATGTCAGGTTTCAAGTGACTAAGTTGGACCTAATGTCCTTGAAGTGTGTGCTCTTGGGCTACTCTTGTACCCTGAAAGGGTGTCGATGTTTCGCTCAAGATCTTGGTCGCTATATTGTCTCTATTGATGTTAAGTTCTTTGAGGACCACTCCATTGATGGGTTGTCATTCTCTTTACCTGTGTGGGAGTCATATAATTCCTCCGTAACTTATACCATGACTTACCCTGCTCCATAGACTCCTACTGGACCACTGGTACATGTTTCGAATTATGCTAGAAGACATACAGTCGGTAGCAGAAAACTGGTGATTCTCCACTGGATACTCAACCTTTGTTTCAACCTCCTCCGGTGTCTACAGATCCTTCTAGTGTTCTGGACCTTCCCATAGTCTTATGTAAAGGTAAACCCACTTGCACCTACTCTATCTCTTACTATGTATCTTCAACTAATTTATCATCTACCTTTAAGTCCTTTGTCCCTAAGTCTCTTTCAGATGCCTTAATACATGCTGATTGGCAGCGAGATATGGAGGAAATGTTGTCCGATGAACATAATGAGACTTGGGATTTGGTCCCTTTGCCCGTGGGGAAGAAATATGTTGGGTCATGGGTGTAGGTGTAAGTATATTTACACTACTAAAGTAAATTCTAATGGTCCTATTGGCTCTATTGAAGTTCGGTTGGTTTCCAAGGGGTATGCACTATGCACAAACACATATGACATTGATTACACTGACATTTTCTTTATGTGGCTAAAACTTGGCAGCTAAAACATATTTTATATTTTAACACAATAGAATGTATACTACATGACCAATATATATGATATCAAAAGAAAGTCAATATTCAAACCAGAAATAGTAAGATTTTTACAGTGACAATTTTGGCAGAATTGCAGACTGCCATGGAAGAGGGGTGAAGGCAGGAAGTTAAAACTTTGGTTTGGATTATCCAAATTAAAACTAGCATATAAGATGAATGAAAATCACTAACATAATTCTGCCACATGTTCTAAGAATGCAGAAGAAATAATGAACTAATCATTTAAAACCAGCCAACAGTAATGTTGTCCCCTTTTAACTAATGTGAGTTTGAATAAAGAATTAGAATAACCTCTGGCCAAAGGTTCATGTTCAATAATGCATACTGGCAAAAAAATTTTCTGATGGGATCATAAAAAATCTAGATTGGGTGCTCACCAGAGATGTGTTGGGGACATGGTCACAAAAAAGACACGCTTCTTGAGGGGATCAACTTTCGAAGATATCCAATCTGCCCAGGCTTCCATGGCCAACTCCATGGCTCCTTGTCCATTTAATTCTTCACAAGCTCCATTTTCTTCACTAGTCCATCTGAAAAATTACAAATTGGAATATCCAATCAGAATCGAGTAGACAAATTCCCGTTAAAAATCCAATTGTGTAGTGATAAACTGATACAGACAATAGCTTGACTGGGCCTTGTCTCCACCACAAGTATGTGTTGAAAACAAGTATATCAGCATGCTCCCACAGTGATGCATGCTTAAGAACAGAATCAGGACGAATTATCCGTTCACCTAGTCTGTGATTTACAGGATCATCGGAATTAGATTCAACAAGAAGAGGAGCCCAGAGGAATTCCACACTTGCATTATACTCCTGATAATTAGCACAAAAGTTAGCAGCGTGCAGATGAGGAGAATCTCAGACAGTGGTACTGGTGAACCAAACCCCATCAATCCAATGTCTTAGAACATCAAGTGGTCTAATAAGAAATAGTGAAATGAAGGAAGAAGACAACATTGTATAGGGGGCTACATTAAAGCATAGGGTTCTTACCTCTGCTCTGAAGATGGTAAGATGGGCATTTGGTGACATTGATCTCTTATCAGAAGGAATTACTGACTGTAACAAGCATACCATAGATATCCATTGCCCTCTGTTTAGTGAATCCCCAACAAACATTAGCCTTTTACCTCTCAACTTCTCCCACATTTCTTTCACATCCCACCTGTTATAGACAAGAAATCAGTGAAGACCAGCATAACGAACCTACTTGGTTATAAAAATCATTACCATTTTCATATGATGCTTTTAAGCAGAACAAATTGTTGTGATTTTTCTAACTCCAATTCCACAGAAACAATAGAACAAATGTCCCACACTCCCACTTGGAACGGAACTCTACAGAACTAGTTAAAATTCTCACCTCTCTGAAACAGAAACTGAAAACCCTCTTCTTCAAGCTACAGCCGCCGCATAGTTGGATTTCCCTCCATCCTAAGGGAGGGGTTTTAGTTTCTACTTTCTAGCTGTATTTTTTCTTTCTGTTTTAGTTTCCATATCCTTCTCTTCCTTCATCCAGCCGCCGCTACCACCACCACCACCACCTTCTATGTTCCCTCTCTCCACCATCACCTTTAACATTTTCCCACCTCTCTTTCCCTCACCACTTCTGATTGACTTCAGACTACCTCTGAAAAGCTAGATTGGAGCGGCTGAGCCGCTTGTTCTTGGTTGGTCTCCTTTGCACCAGCTCCAGCAGAGGGCCTCGGAATTAGAGGCATCAAAGGAAAAATTAGCTAGAGGCTTGATTTTGAAATCAAATCTGTTTAAGGAGGATGTTTTGATCTATTGCCTACCTGTTATATTGGTTTATGTTTTTGTGAGCAAGCATGTTATATTTGTAGTGTTTCATGTTGTAGCATTGTAGTATTGTTCACATGGATTTGTCTTACCCATTTGCATTAATGTGTTTTTCTTTGAACCAAAAATAGAAACTCTACGGAACCTATCTTGGTTATACATAACTTCACAAAACAATGATGACCTTGGAACTTTGAATTGGCTAGTTCCCACTCATGCACCAACAAAACCATGATCTTACTATGCTCAAAGGGGAGAAAAAAAAGCTCAAAGAGAAATCACCTCTTCAAATTGCAGTTATGTGGCTGCCATCTCCAATGCTGGTACCCCAGATCAGACCTTCCATGCTTGTGACAGGCCAATTGATCAGACATGTAAGGGCAAGCTGACTCACTGTACAATGGATATGAAGCATTATCAAAGACCCACTTGCCCGAGAAAACATCACAGCTCTCAGAACTCGCTCTCCGGTGACCGGAACGCTGAGAATCGCCAGACCAAGCAATTTTCCGGCCACTATACTCCACAGTGGAGTTGCATCTACTGAATCTATCCAAAACCTCTAAAATCCAAAAAAAGAAAAACCCATTTCAACAAGTCAAAGAGAAAGCACAAATCAAACTCACAAAGCATAAAAATTGACCAAAATTTATCATTTCTGTTTGAAGTTTTCAGTGAAGCATAATAGCAAACAAGTTGTGTGCACCCACCTGGAGCTTGCTTGAGTTGACCAGAGAGGTTGGGTTTGACATAGGAAGCTTCTTGGTGATTGTGAACATGATCTGGGTTTTCATGGATTTGTTGAATGCTGTGTTCACTGTGGAAGGTTGAGAATGCTATGAAGACCATGAAGAAAACAACAAGCAGAGGAAAAATGGGAGGTTTCTTTCTGCTCCATTTCCATCTCTGCATTTTTTGCTTCAGTGACTGAGTCAGAGATTTGAAAAAGCATGTTATATCATTGAATAAGAAAGAGGAAATAATACAAAGTTTCAGCTTCAAATTGATACTAACATGGTGTCATAAAGAGTACTCAGAATGACAGAATCAGAATTTAGTGCAGGTTCTGATAGTTTTGACTGATGCTAATTGGTGAAGCTTTTCTGTATCTTGCCAATATTAGCTGTACAAAATGGTTATTGGTAATATAAGAATGCTAAATTTATGGCATGGCAAAGTTATATAGCAGCACCGTTTGACCGTTTTAACTTCCCTGACATTGATTCTTTATTATAGTCGAAAAAACCATTATTGAGTATATCCTCCCGCGAGACAATTTTGATCAAGTAGGATAAAACTACTATGTGTGACAAAGCTGCTTATTAAAAAAAATGTGTGACAAAGCTTGTCAGTTAATTATTTAATGCAGTTGCATTTACAGAATTCGAACTTGAGACTCCTGCTTAAGCTTGAGCAATAATGTTATGGGGATGAGGGGTGGTAGATGACCATAGTTAGCACCAAAATTAGATGGAATTTGTTTAAAGTTTACATTAAACAAGAAAGATCATGGCATGCTAGCCAGAAGTGACAAATGCAGAGGGTAGATGGCACATGATTGCTTTTAGAATTTTGGGAGTTTCATTGCTAATGAGGACACTAGTGTTGGATTTGTTCAAATTTGGCTAATACATGATCAATGATTGATCGAAGTTTGAACAAATAGCTTCCATATGATGATGATTATCTTGTCCACATCGAAATGCAAATAAATGCTTTAGAGATATAAAATCAGACGTTACTCCTTATATTGGACAATAAATCAGAAAAGCAAGCTTTCTCCTTTTATAAGAATTAATTGAAATTTTATAGTATATTAATTTTTTTTAACAATACGATCATTATTATTTGAATTTTCTCTCGCTATGAAACTCATTAATAATGAATAAAAATTAAGAAAAGTAGGTTAGGATAATTTTAGAAAGTTGATATAAATTTGTATAAATTTGGAACAAATTTAATGCGGGGTTGTCTAAATGACCCAAGATAAAAAATGAGTTTAATAACCCAAGTCTAGGTGTTCCAATTGTATTATTGCATGTGTCGTTAAAAATTTACAACTCATATTATGTGTCATCATACAATCCAACTCATTTCATTATTCACTTTTTTTCATCAAATTCATTTTATTAAATAATTTATTTATACTTTGAACACATCAATTAGGATAAACTACACAATCAACCTCTTTTTCCCAAAAATAACCCAAGAACCCTAACCCCCAATTTTGAATTTTCAGTTTCAATTTGATAATCATTGGTTGAATGGCCTAAGTGCCAGTTTCATTCAATTATGGACAATAAATCAGAAAATGGAGCAACCATCAAATGTGAGGCTGAAGTGAAGCCAAGCCTATCAATGGAAAGATCACAACATGTACTTGGTAACGTAACCAGCAAGTGTATCTATATCGTTAATGGCTCACAATTCATGCCTTCTTCACAGATGCATCCTTCGCCCTTTGATCGAGAGGTGGATGGAATGCACATCCTTTGCAAAAAGTGCAATTTTCATTCAATAGAAAGAAAAGAAAAAGCAGCAAACAACATGGACAGTGAAAAGAGGCCATCCATCAATGGTGGAATTTTTGGTCCTAAATTGGAACAAAACATTAAAATTGGGATTAGGGTTCTTAGTTTTTTTTTTGGAAATGAGGTTGATTGTATAGTTTATCCTAATTATGGGTTCAAAGTATAAATAAATTATTTAATAAAGTCTATTTGATAAAAAACTATATACTTTAGAAAAGATGAACGTTGTGAGCCTCACTTAGCTGATTTGGCACTCCAAGATTAACTCTCACCCAACCTCCCTCTTTGCTTGACAAGTCCCAATCCCTCCTTCACTATGACCAATTTATGACAAGTCCATTTTCTTTGATTTAGGTAGTGAGGCTCATCATTGACAACCTTGATTTTGCTTGATTTTTTGTTTTTAATGCTTAAATTTTTTTTCATTTAAAATATAAATTAGAATTGATTACATTTAATGCTTGACTTTTTATTTATTAAAAATAGAAACCGTGAAATTGAATTCGAGATTCAAATTCATACAAGTTTTATTTTTGAAGGTTACAAAAATACCGATATTAATTATGAAGATTTGATTTGATTTATTTGATTAAAACTGTTTTACATCTCTAAAATAAAAATTCAAATTTGAATAACAATCAAATTAGAATTGATTACATTTAATGCTTGACTTTTTGTTCATTAAAATTAAAAACCATGAAATTGAATTCGGATTCAAATTCAGTCAAGTTTTATTTTCGGATGTTACAAAATTTAATGTCGATATTATATTATGAGGATTTGATTTGATTAAAACTATTTTAATTCTCGAAAAAAAAATTGAGCATGTTCATTTTTCATAATTATTTACTAATGTTAGATGTGTATGTGAATACAAGTATTTTCTAATTTCTTAAGTGCATTGTTTTCATTATCAATCGTATGAAAAATTTATGTGCATTGAACGAGTAAAAATGACCCAAATTGATTGACAGTGAATTTGCTAAAGTAAGGTATAGGTACATGTCTAAAACACAAGAGAAAATTATCCATGCAGGATAAAGAGTTAATACATATTATATATATTTTTATTTTAAATTACAATGTTATAAGTTATAATGGGGAAGAGCACTTTACATGATAATACTTACATGTAAAAATTAATAGGAAAATAAATTTAATAATATTGCTTTATTTTACAATGTAGTTTCATATTAAAAGTGTTTTGCATAAAAATAAAGTCTATTATTATTTTAATTTTTTCAAATTACAGGGCAGAAAACTCCCATAAGGAAGAAAATTTTAGCACGAAAATGCTTTAATGTTAAATTTAATAAGAAAATAAAATTAAATATGATTTAATAACATTTTTCATACTTATTTTGATAATTTCAAGAGTAAATTTATGTAAAAAAAATTAGATTTTGTGTCGAGGTGTTGTTTTATTTATTTTTATAAAAATGGTAGAACAGAGAGAAAGTACAGGGCAGAGAGCCAATGGCTTGCTTGAGAAGCCAGTAGAGGTCCACTCCTAGAATGAGCGTCGGGGGATCTCCCCGAGGAGGGCTGCCTACCAACTAGGATTTTACTGACCCCAGGGGGATTAGAACCCTCGATGTTTAGGAGGTGAGAGCTAAATTCGGAACCTAAAACTTGATTTTATATACACATCAAGTTCCTTAATCTAGGGGATTTATGATTTTATAATCAATTTTCATCTAAATTGTGCCAACCCATGTTGGTTGTGGTGTTGTTTTATGGAATACTCATATTTGTCACATTTTAATTCCATCAAGTTAAAATCTCGGCAAAATCGAGTTTTTAGCATGTTAAATTTGTATAAACCTATTTATTAATCCATGTCCCAAACACAAGAGAAAATTCCATCGTGCAACGCACGGGTAAAAATCACTAGTATTAAAAAGATAACAAGGAAATGAGTTGGATTTTATGATGACACATGTCACATGAGTTGGATTCTTTTAAAAGACACATGTAATAATATTATTGGAACACCTAGGCTTGGGTTATTTGACCCATTTTTTACCTAGGGTCATTTAGACAACCTCATTTAATGCTACAAACTACTTTAACTACGTATCTTGAGGGGCATGAAATAGTGGTTTGGTTTGTCTTGTATAAAAAGGAACATAGAGAGTAAAAATTATGCTTACAGAGTTTTAACAAGGGGGGAGTGAACTTGTTAAGGAGGGGCAGTATTGATTGTGGAGGGGGCGACAGAAGGAGAGGGGATGGCAGACAGAGAGAGAGAGAGAAAAGCGGTGGCAGGTTATAGGGTGACGAAAGGAGAGGGGACGACGGAGCGGAGAGCTAAGCGCAAAAGGCACTCGAAGGAGTAGTGGGACCAACCATCGAGAGCGACGATGAAGAGGTAGTGGTGAGGGTTTGTGAGTGAGATGAGAGAGGGATGGGGCGGGCGGGGAGAGATCTGGGGCAGGGAGGCGGGACGTCACCGTGCGTGGTAGGGGCGTCGGTGGTGCGATGGGGAAGAGAGAAAATAAATAGAGAGAAAGTGATGACAAATAAGAAAATGGGAAGATTTTATAGATTATTTGATATAATAAAAAAGTCAATAAATAAGAAAAACTATGGGAATATCTCTCATCTCGTTTGATTGTATAGAGAAAAAGAATAGAGAAGATTATTTATCAGTAGAGTCATGTTTACGTTAAATATAAAATATTATAAATTAAGAAAGAAGATAAATAATAGTTGGAAAAAAACATTAGTGAAAAATGGTAAATTCTCCTCTGTCTCCATCCAAAATTTCATAAGATTATAAGTTGTGAGTCCCACAATTTTATTACTCTCTCACTCAATTTGTCAATCCAAACGAGGTAACAAGTAACAACAATGGTCTCTGCCCAACTTCTCTTCTTGCTATTTCCATTTGTTGTTTCCAACCTTTACCAAAACGAAGAGTTATAGGATATGACAATTTGCTTCGGCACCTTAATTTGAGATATTGTTTAATGAGATTAGTGAACAACAATGGTGATGTGTATGATTCCTCGCACACTTAACCTTGGAGGTTTTAAGAGTTGGACTCTTAAAAAGAAGATGATTTTTGTTGTTATGAGTAATACCAATCAAATCTTATAAGTCCTCCTCAACTATACAGTCCCGGAATGCCTCTCGTTCTGGTGCTGAATCGATTCAGTAATGTGTCTCTTCGTCTAAAAGTCTAGCTAGGAGTCACTCATTGTATGTCTTCTCATTGCACCAACGATCACTCTCCGCTCTTGTTGGCCTCGAGTATCAAATGTCGTACAACAAGATGTGGGCTTTAATACCATTTTAGTACTTCCCAATTTGACGACTGGCCTCACAGTAACTAATCATTGTCTTTACATGTTACAACTTTTAAATTAAATCCTCTTATTATAATAATTTCATGTCAGTTTCGTACTATTATAATAACATATAATTAAGGCTCATAAATATACATTTGTTTTAGAGGATTATATACTTGTACCTAAATATAAGACATTTATGTGTTGTAAGGATGGAGTATCTAGATTGTCAAGTAATTACATCCCTACTGGAAGTCTTGGTATTAAGGATTCAAGACTGATGAATATTTCTCTTCTTGGTAGTTAAGGATTCAAAGCTGATGAATATTTCTCTTCTTGGTAGCTAAATTAGAAATTCATTTCAAATGACATTTTTAGGCTAATACTTTGAGAGTTTATGAGTAATCAGAATCTCTATTTATTTGTGGTGGATTTGTATAGTTTGTATATTTGGAAGAGTATTGTTAAATCCTGTAACATATATACTTCAACATGGTTCAAATGGTGTTTTGAGAGTTTAAAATCATGCTTACAAAGTTTAAACAAGGGGGAGAGTGAACTTGTGAAGGAGGGGCAATATTGATTGTGGATGGGGCGATAGAGAGAGAGGGGATGACAGAGAGAGAGAAGCAGTGGCAGATTATGGGGCGTATACTTAATGGAAGTATAAAAACTTAACGATGGCGTTTTTATACTTTTATACTTCAGTGTTTTTTACCCTTAAGCATTTTTACTTTTGTCCTTTTGGTCATTTTTCTAAAACCAAATGAAAGTTTGGTATTAGAACCACGATGTTGGCGATGCTTGGTATTAGAAGAGATGTGTGTCGGATACCTGTTCATCCCAATCATCTTATGCCAAGGCACTACACAATTCCTCTTTGTACCAACCTGATGTGTCTTTCCTGCAGGCATGACACCTTAAAGTTCCACAGAATAAAACGGTTCCTTTGCTTGATCACTCATGATGCGTTTCTTACAAATACTCTTAGGAATGCTTATCCCTTGCTGCTTCTCTATTGCGCAACTGTTGTTCGGGAAACAGAGAATCAACTATTCACTATCATTGCAGTTATTCTTATGGTTGCGAAATATGGCCGAGGTACGGAGTCTCTCTACTTGCAACGTTTTTGCACAGTAATTAGAGAACTTTGTTGGTTTTTCTTACCCATCATCAAGAGCATCATAGGTTTGTACTTATCATTTGGTGGATCTAGCACAGGCAAAATAATGTCACTTTTGATGATTCCCCAAGTTGATGTTGTTTTGCATCATAGCTCTTTCTCGGCCGAAGAATACGACACTCTTTTGGATAGAAGTTCTATTTCTCATCAAAATCAACTTACACGTCTTGTTTGGTCTTTTCCTTTGGGCTTGTTTGTTAAGTTAGACGTCGACATATTGCTTCCATCCAAGTAGCAACTTGATGAGTGCTGGTGACATATTGTTTGGTTCTCTTAATGCTAAGCTTTTGACCTTGAAACATGGTTTGTTGTTGGCTTGGGAAATAGGATACTGTCAGGTGATTTGTGAAAGTGATTTCTTAGATGAGATTCATTTACATGAGACCCCTGCCATGTCTTCTCCCTTATTCGATGTCTCGGGAGAGGTTATCTCCATTGTTATTCGTCTTTGGAATGTCTCCTTCGAGCACATTTGTCGTGAGACAAACCCCTATGCTGATTGTTTAGATGTTTGCACACGTTGTGGTTTCCTTCAGTGGGCTCTTCCTTCTCATAAATGGTTGTCACTACTTGTTTGTGATAGAAGAAGTTTTGCTTTGTTTGGCTGCGTTTTTTATTTTCTGAACCAAAAATTCCCTAAAATATGACTTTTTGGAATTATTTTTCGATCAATACACCTCCTATTCCCACTCTTTTGCTGCTCCGTCCACATATACAACAGTCACACCTTTGTCTGGAAATGAAACTTTTACCATTTTCTGAGTAGGTTCAGTACTTTGTCCTGCCTAATCAGGTTCAGTAACACCTTTGGCTGGAAATGGCACTGTTACCATTTTGTGATCAGGTTCAGTACTTTGTCCTGCCTAATAGACCATACCAGAATGAATAACAATGAATTGTTAGCAAAAGTTTAATTTCACAGCATCTTAGATAGTTCACTTTGGTCATCTTGAATTTAATATAACATACATTTTGATGAAATGTAGGTACCATACTAGAATAGACCATACCAGAATCAATAAATATGAATTCTAGCACAAGGATGAAGACAATTTACCCTATCAGAATGTTAATTAATGCAGTTCTATATTCTATTTGTTAGTTTTGCTCTAGGTTTATGGGTGTAAACGGTAGATCAATTTGAGTGTACAAGAATTAAATACATAAGATTCATTACCTTGAAAGTACAGAACCTGACGAATCTTGTATTGATAAAATTATGTCGCAGTCATGTGATGTATGTCTGCATCATCTGGTGATCATAGTAATGTTTATCAGAAATTAATAAAGAAATATGAAGTTGAATAGTATATATTGATTGAAATAGTAATATATATTAGAAAACAATGAAGAAATGGAAATCAACAGTTTAACACCTTGAGAATAGTAATATATATTGGAAAACAATGAAGAAATGGAAATGAACAGTTGAACACCTTGAGAATCGAGATCTACTGTTCTTGTTCTCGTTTTCCTTGTGTGACGGCGCCTTCAATGAATATCTTAATGAGAGGATAGTAACCTAAACCACCTAAAACTAATGGAAGTATAAAAACTAAACAGTGGCATTTTTATACTTTTATACTTCGGCGTTTTTTACCTTAAGCATTTTTACTTTTGTCCTTTTGGTCTTTTTTTTTAAAACCAAATGAAAGTTTGGTATTAGAACCACGATGTTGGCGATTATTGGTATTAGAAGAGATGTGTGTCGGATACTTATTCATCCTAATCAGATTATGCCAAGGCGCTGCACAATTCCTCTTTGTAGCAATCTGATGTGTCTTTCCTGCAGGTATGACACCTTAAAGTTCCACAGAATAAAATGATTCCTTTGCTTGATCCCTCATGATGCGTTTCTGACAAATACTCTTGGGAATGCTTATTCCCTTACTACTTCTCTATTGCGCAACCGTTGTTTGGGAAACAGAGAATCAACTCTTCGCTATCATTGCGGTTACTCTTATGCTAGCGAAATATGGCCGAGGTACAGAGTCTCTCTACTTGCAACGTTTTTGCACAGTAATTAGAGAACTTTGTTGGTTTTTCTTACCCATTATCAAGAGCATCATAGGTTTGCACTTATCATTTGGTGGATCTAGCATCGGCAAAATAATGACACTTTTGATGATTCCCCAAGTTGATATTGTTTTGCATCATATCTCTTTCTCGGTTGAAGAATACGACACTATTTTGGATAGAAGTTCTATTTCTCATCAAAATCAACTTGCACGTCTTGTTTGGTCCTTTCCTTTGGGCTTGTTTGTTAAGTTAGACGTCGACATATTGCTTCCATCCAAGTAGCAACTTGATGAGTGCTGGTGACAACATTTGAAACTCCTACTCTGAGTGGGTCGCAGATTTTTCAACTTCCTTCAATGGAAGCGGTTCTCTTAATGCTAAGGTTTTAACTCTGAAACACGGTTTGTTGTTGGCTTATGACATATGATACTGTCAGGTGATTTGTGGGAGTGATTTCTTGGATGAGATTCATTTACATGAGCCCCTGCCATGTATTCTCCCTTATACGATGTCTCAGAAGAGTTTATCTTCATTGTTATTTGTCTTTGGAATGTCTCTTTCAAACACATTTGTCGTGAGAGAAACTCTTATACTGATTGTTTAGCTGTTTGAACACACTATGGTTTCCTTCAATGGGCTTTTCCTTCTCATAAATGATCGATGCTGCTTGTTTTTGATAGAAAATGTTTTGCTTTGTTTTTTATTTTCAGCACTAAAAAAATATTAAAATATGATTTTTTGAAATTACTTAAAATTAATTGTAAATATTTTTAAAATACAAATTTAATGTATTATATTTGTCTAAGAAAAAAAAATTTGATAAGGCAAAAATATATTGAAAAGAAGTACAAGAGGTACTTCAACCCAATACAAAGATAGGAAAGAAAAACGAAAGGAAACTAATACATGGAAACATAAATTTACCGCAATGGAACATGATATGAAACCCTTTTTTGGAGCAAGACTCCATAAATGATGCCTCATTAAAACCTTTCCTGGAAAACCCCCTTGGGAAAAACCTGGATAAGGAAAAAGAGTAGATACTTTGTGGAGCCGAAGTCGAAGCATCCAAAATGGAACCACCCATTAACCAAACCAATCCTCAATAGCTCCAGTCTGTGTATATCAATCCCCATAATACCACCCTGCACATGGCCATAGACTCCACCCAAGTATCATAAGCTTCCAAGACCTCTTAAATACTTGTGGCAGTAAGCTGTAAAAACCAAATAGGAGCATCGAGATGCAAAGTACCTTGTCCAAATGTGAACAACAAATTATAAACCACGCAACAATCATCCCCAATCTCCAAGTAATTATAATGACTGGAGGCACATTCCTGGGTTAGTATACCATTCGGACCAGGAATAGGTGAACCCTTTTATTTTTGTCTTCAGCCACTGCCAAGGCAGAACCCGGATTCGCTTCACAAGCTGCTCAATATCTACTGCTTCCCCATGAAATATAACTATATTTCTCATCAACCAAACACTCCAAATAGCCGCCAACCAAACTGACAATTTCCCTTGCTAGTTGTACTTTGGAGCTTCCAATCAAAGGGAATTGAAGAAATTGTTCCCTTGCAGAAGACGAGGGAACCACCAAGACCCCCCTCCACGCAGAAATCGCATACCAGATTTGCGCACTAACTGGGCACACAAACAACAAATGAGAACTCGATTCTTCAGCTTGTAGGCACAAGGGACAAGCTGTACTCTCCGCAACAGGGATCATGTTCCTCCTCCGAAGGTTATCTCTCGTTTGAATGCGATCTTGTAGTGCTCTCCAGGCAAAAGCACGAACGTTGGATGGTGCTGGCACTCTCCACAACATCTCAAACACAGGATCAATGGCCTCCAAGAATTGTTCCTGCAAAAACAAATACGCAGAGTTAACAGAAAAAGCTCCTTCCCCCTCAAGTTTCCAAATCCACTCATCAGTTTTATTCTCGATCAATTGTATACTACTTAGCACCCCTAATAACTCAGTTAGCCATCCTACTTCCCTTCCACATAAATTCCTACGCCACCTAAACTCCCACTGCCACACCCCATCCCTCCAAACACCCATATTAGCGACTTGAGACCTTTTCTGTCTTGACAGATTATATTCCAAGGGGCCAGAGCCTGTCCAATTGTCTGTCCAGAATGCAGTATGGTTGCCTTTCATAACTCTCTTCTGTATGACTGCCTCAAACCAATTCAGACCTTCAAAACACACATGCTGCTTGGACATCTTTCCACCACGGGGAGCCTCCTTGAATACCAGACCTTGCTTGAATTAATTTGCTCCACAAACAGTTTGGTTCCCGCAAGTACCTCCAATGCCATTTACCAAGTAAGGCCATATTAAACAACCACAAATCCTTTATCCCCAACCCTCCATACTCCTTAGGTAAGCAAACCTTGGACCATTTTACCCAAGCAATTCTATTATCTTCGTGCACTCTTTAAGGACACGAGATGTGTCCTTAAAAAAAGAGAGGTAAAATAATGGAAGTGTCGTTAGAACAGTTTGGATAAGGCATAGGCGACCACCAAATGAGATGTGTTTTTGCTTCCATGATGAGAGCCTCCCTTTAATCTTGCTAATAATGGGTTCCCACATAGCCAAGGAATTTAGTCTACCACCTACTGGGATCCCCAAGCATATAAAAGGGACATTCATTAGTTTACAATGTAATACTGTTGCATATCTCCTGACTTCTCTCAAAATCACCCCAATTCCTGCAAGCTTACTCTTATTGAAGTTAACTTTGAGACCGGAGACCATCTCAAAGCATCTCAAGACGCATTTTAAAGTAGTTACATTTTGAGATGTTGCCTTACCCACAAATATAGTATCATTTGCAAATTGCAGCATTTGATACTTCCATGTTGTCACATCCTTCAAATCTGTCCAAACTAACAGCCCAATTGAACAACCCGTTTAATCCTTGTGCTACTATCAAGAACAAAAAAAGGGCGAGAGGTCTCCTTGGCGCAAACCCCTCTTCATATTAAATGTAATGCAGTGACTAAAAATTATAAAATAAAAAAATATTGTTTTCAATAAGATTTCGTGTTTCCCAATCCCATAAAAATGAATTAAAATTTCCACAAATTGTTATTTCCTTACCTGTTTTATTTTTATCTTAAAATAAAAAGCCAAACACCCTCGTCGTAAATAAAAGAGGAAAAAAGGGGCTTCGTGTTCCCAAAGTTTGTGTTGAAATCCAAATCCCTCTTTCAAACCTTCCACTCCTCACTCGATCGATCGGTGCCGTTCATCTCTCTCTCTCGACGCCTCCGATTTCCGGTGAGTTTTTCTTCTCCGTCACGATTTCTCTCTATCTGTTCTGGATCTCTTTGCTTGTTGTGTCTACTGCATTATCTATTACCGTTCAACGATTCTTGCATCTTCTCTGGAGTTATATTGGTCTTGCTTTTTGTGCTTCGTAGAATATTTGTGCGCTTCTGATTGTAAAATCAATTGAAGGTTGCAGTTTTTCAATTTTTTTTCTTCTGGGTAGGGTTTGTTCAGCTTTGTAGATTTCCTGGTTTTGTATATGTGAAAAAAAGGCAAAAATTGTTTAATCTAGGTCATAATTTTGAACTTCTAGCTAGAATGTTGAAACTGCTGTGTCCTGGTTCACTGCGGCTCAAAGGGTAGGTTTAGAAATTAGAAGCCATCAATGTGAAGTGTTTTCCAGGAGCAAGTCTTGAAATTAGGATAGTGGTTGAGTTTCAGTAGCTATACAGTATTAGCTACTCTATGAAACTAGTTTTTACCCGTGTTATGGTTATTGGTACTACGGGTTCTGTGTTTGAGATAAATGAACGAGTGGCTCGGAGATCTGGTCTGATTGAAGTTTCTTTATTTGATTAGATATTTAACTGAGATTAACAAGTTTCTAGGGTTGTCTGTTTTTTACTTAGGGGAAACTCGCACACCCTAATATTGGACTTGAAAGCTAATGCCCTTACAAACATGTCTCTCTCCATTCTGGGCTTGATGCTTGTCCGAACAGTCATTTAGAGCGTTGACCTGTTTTGTAACTGGCGTGTCCCCTTTAGCATCTCTTATTTCGGGGGAGTATTAAGAAGGGCAGATGTTGATCTTTCATCCTTGTAACCCTGAGTGTATAGCAAGTTCACAATGCAAAGTTGATGAGTAACAGATTCTGAATTGTAGCGTTTAACACAAGCATCTTGGAATAAGGCTTAATTATATGTTAACATTTCCATAGGATGAGTTGTACTATTCCTGTTATCACTGCTCAGGCAATATCCATAACCTACCTTTAACCTTCCAGAAAATAGTGAGAGCTGTATTATGTATGTAAGGACTCTGGAATCTGGATCAGATGACTTAGTTTAAATGCATTTAGTGTGATCCTGTTCTCAACCGCCAGTGGAACCACGAACCATTTGTATTATAAAAAAACTTTGTAAGCCCAATTTATGGAGTAAAGCATTTGCATTTCATTTGTCTTCTTCACTTTCTTAATTACTCAGCTTAGAAACATGTTCCTTTGGGTAGTTGACTCCCATATTAAAGTTGAGAAATTTACAAGTTCCTGATCAGGAGTATTAGGATGCCTTAAGAGAATACTGCTAAGATTATCATCTGAAATCATACCGACAGGCATACCAGTATTATCCAAAGTTTTCTGAACATTGAAAGACAAGGCAGGGAGGACATTAACAGGTAAATAGGAGAGTATGTCAGAATAGCCCCCCATGATAGATAAACTTCCTATCTGATTTACTGCATTATCCAAAGGGGAATCCTCTACCTGCACAAGAGCTATAGGAGTAGAACATGAAAATCCAGCATGGCCAGCTTCCTTGCCAGCCAGCTTCAACAAATAACTATACAATTCCCTCTGAAATTGTTTCACTTGTCAGCTGCATTTTTCATTTCCCTTTGTCCTTTTACCAACTCTATGTCCTACCAACCGCTTCATGTTGTCTTTTATAGGCCCTAGAAACCATATATTTTAGAAAAGATTGTGATAGAAACTGGAATCTTTATTACTGAAAAATGGGGAAATTCCCCTTGATTACAGACAATAGCAGAACTTCAAGGATCTGCCAAGCCTCCCAATGCCCAAAGGCTCTGAACTTTCTCAAGTGACTATCCCTAGACACCTTTTCCCCCTTGCCCCTCTTCCTATTTATAGGCAAGGCAACATATGCCTTACTCACTAATCCACTTACCAACTAACTAATATTCTCTTACCTAACTAATTCTACTAAGTGTACCTATCAGATCAAGATATGCAAATGTGTGTTTTTAACTTAGAGTTATCTAATTTATGAACTTTCAAAATTTAATGCGTTGTTTTCGAGTTACATAAAGATTAATTTTCTGGAGAAATGGAAAAATATAGCCACAATGTTCTTCAATGTCCCATCTTTAGTGCTAAGGTAAACCTATATTGTCAATTGAATGATATTTTTTCCAAATATTTCTTTTGAAGAACTAATGTATGTTAGTGGTCTTTTTTATGATGGTGGTCATTTGTTGTTTTACTTTCTTTACAATTTATATTTCTCTTGAATTTGCAGGTATATATAGGACAAAGTAAGTGTTAGAATGCTAATTCTTTCTTTTCATTTTGTTCCAAACTAGGAAAGTATATAAAAGACAGAAAAAAGTGTTAGAATTTTAATACTTTTCCTATAATTTTTTTTCAAACTGGAAAATAGATTATTGATTCCTCTGATTTTCTGTGGTTGCTACTTTGCTTTGAATTAGTTGTCAAGTGATCAAAATGTCTCGAAGATATGATAGCCGTACAACAATCTTCTCCCCCGAGGGTCGTCTTTACCAAGTGGAGTATGCAATGGAGGCCATTGGGAATGCTGGTACTGCAATAGGGATCTTATCAAAAGATGGGGTTGTGCTGGTTGGTGAAAAGAAGGTCACATCCAAGCTGCTGCAGACCTCAACTTCCACCGAGAAAATGTACAAGATCGATGATCATGTTGCATGTGCTGTGGCTGGGATAATGTCTGATGCCAACATCCTAATCAACACAGCCAGGGTACAAGCGCAACGCTACACATTTGCCTATCAAGAGCCCATGCCAGTTGAGCAGCTAGTTCAATCTCTCTGCGACACCAAGCAAGGCTACACCCAATTTGGCGGTCTTCGACCATTTGGAGTCTCCTTCCTGTTTGCAGGGTGGGACAAGAATTTTGGCTTTCAGCTTTACATGAGTGACCCCAGTGGAAATTATGGTGGTTGGAAAGCTGGAGCTATTGGTGCAAATAACCAGGCTGCACAGTCAATACTGAAACAGGACTATAAGGATGATATCACTAGAGAAGAAGCAGTGCAACTTGCATTGAAGGTTTTAAGTAAAACCATGGACAGCACAAGTCTGACATCAGATAAGCTTGAACTTGCTGAGGTTTATCTGTCTCCTTCTGGAAAAGTCAAGTATGAAGTTTGCTCCCCAGAGTCCCTCACTAAGCTGCTAGTGAAGTCTGGTGTGACCCAACCAGCAACAGAATCTGCCTAGTTTGCTGTTCTATCCCCTGATGCAGTTTAATTATGTCTATCCTTTTCATTTCTGGTGTTTTTGGATTAGATTGCAGATATTGGCTCAAACATATTCAAGCTTAGACATTGTGTATGTTGGTAATGCTGATGGCAGATATTTCGTATTTCTTAGATTTTCATGACAGTTCGATGGTATTTGCGTTCCATTTGGTTTACCACCGCAGTTTCACTTTTTGCTTTCTGTTATTTGAATTAAGGTTATTGAATCAGCATATCATCTTGTGCCATTTTCTATGTTTAAGGGCCAATTCATTTAAGCCATTTTTTATTGGTTAATGACTTTTAACAAAGTTCTTGAAAGAGCTTATTTTAAAACTATTTCAATTATTGTAGAATGCAACTTCATTACAGTTTTGAACACATTTTTTCAAGACAAATGAGGAGAGGTTATCAACTTTACACTTCAACTCTCCTCACCATACTAGTAAGAGGAAATAAGATAACAAAGCCAAAGAAAAAGAAAAATAGAAGATAAACAAATTACCAACTTGGCATGTAAAATACTACATTTCAAACTTGATAAATGTCTGTTATCTATGGAAAATATAGGCATAGAGGAGCTCATTCCACGTATCTGGCACTCCAGGGAGGCACCAATGTATGCAATCTGCATAACTTTCTGGATTTGATATCTGTTCTTCTGTTAAAGGTTCCCATTGCTTCCTATAGATAGATGGATGACCTTCTTTCCTGTACTCTGAGAGCTGTGTGATGTTAAGTATTTGAACTTCTAAACCTCTCCCCTTTAAATCTTCAACCACATTTTCCACAACTCGCATCATTTTAGGAACAGAACCATTCCCCCAGTATCCCTCTTCTGTAATTATATCTGTTTCCTTGTAACAATTCTCACCCTTAGCTCCTCCCCATTCATGAGCCCTGCACATTTTTTTTCTTTCTCTATTACAATGTGTCCATTGATTCGATCATAGTGTAATTATAGAGCTAAGCATGTGATTCTGTTCATAAATTTCAGTTCCAATTCTATTTGTGAGTTGTGCATAATTAGCCTCAATAGATCCCCTATATATCAATGGTTATATACATATTGGATTTGGATTTCCAGCTGTAAAATTTTCCTAAAGCTACTGCAGTCATGAGTCCTTAGTCATTCGATAACTGTTCAAATTTAAAGAGATCAATTTTATGTGCTTGGTTGTTGTTTTAAATCCTTGCCATTCAATCTGACAGCGGCTACAAAACTATAACTACAGTGACTTTAGAACATTTTAACTGCAGGAAATCCGAATCCATCCAAATCCTCATTTTTTCTGGTTCTTCTTGACGACAGTGCCATAATTATATTAAGGTAGGCAAACGATGACCATTGCCTCTAATTAATTACCTTTGATGAGTAGGTGACATTGAGACAAAAAACAACTGGGTCTTGTTAGGATTAACATGGAGTTCCAACCAGTCGGACCAGGTCCTCAAAGCCAACTCATAGACTCTCACCATTTCTACCTTTTTGAACACTCCACCAGTGTCTCCAAATGACCCCCACCTGCTCATAGTAGTTAAGTTGTCACAATTGAGATCAAATTGGCATAGAGGAGTAGGAATAAGATTCAACATTAATACAAATACAATCATGAAGTGGTGGTTAGAATTTGGAGTTTGTTGATAGGTAAAGGCAAGTTGATCAAAGAAAATGATGTGTTGGTTGGTTTGTACTCACAGAACATTCATTGCACGCCTCCTCCACCAGAGGAAAGTGTTGAATACCAGAATGTCTGCATTGGTCCAGTGCTTAGCATGTTTCTCAATGGCTTTTACTCTCACAATCCGATCTGGTACCTTATGGTTCACAGGATCATCTGAATTTGATTCTACTAGTAATGGGGCCCAGTAGAACTCGATGGTTGCATTGTATTCCTTTATTTTTTTGTGCCAATTGAGCAACTATTAGTACCCAAATAGAAACTTAAAATCACTTTAATTAACACATCATCTTAGAGGATGAAAATCTTCTCTTCCCAAATTCATGGTGCCTCAATTTCATATCACACCAATGAAATCTTTCCATGGCAATTTAAACAGACATGAGTGAGACACTTACAAACTTATATGGTAGTTTTTAGTTGACATGTCAAAATTTAAACCGAAGTTGAGATATGGTTTGGAGAGAGAAGATTTCAGTCAAATCTTAGAGTTATCAAGGAATTTACATAAACTTAACTCTTTTAGTATTTTGACCAACAAAAAAAACTCTTTCAGTATTTAATTACCAAATTCTTGCCATGATCCCTTTTAAATGATTGTTAATTAACCCTATTGTTAGTTAAGTAAATATGTTTAATAAGTAGTTAATCAAGGTTACATGAACTAACAGTCTCACATATATTATATTGTCTCTACTCCTATATAGATTATATACTTACTTTGGCCTTGAAAATGCTGAGTGAACCATTGGCAATGGTACTCATGGATTTCAGGTTAGGGGAGAGTGAAGATTCAACAAGGCAAACCATGGAAACCCATTGGCCTCTGTTGAGTGAATCCCCAACAAACACAAGCCTCTTATTCCTTAGCCTCTCAAGCAATGCTGTGGCATTGAACCTTATTAACATAGAAGGAATCACATTTCACAAAGCTCAAAACCATAATCAAACTTAATGAAGCATATCATCAAACACTTATGCACAAAGAATAAACATGAGAATTAAAAAATGTTACTACCTGGGTAGATCACACTGGTGGGGCTTCCACTTCCAATTCTGGTAACTCAGGTCCTTCCTTCCAAACTTCTCACAAGCCAGTTGATCTGACATGAATGTGCACTGCTGTTCTTTGTAAATTGGATAAGATTTGTTGTCAAAAACCCACTTACCAGAGAAAAAGTTGCATTTTGATAATGATTCAGCCGAGAGGGTCCTTTCTTGAAACCATTGTCCTCCTTCCTGTGTTAGATATATGGCAGTGACAACTAGAATAGTGGTTAAGATAGCTGCAAGAGACTGAAAGGCGTTTCTGATTCCCAAGGTGCACCCTAGCGCTATTTGGTGGGCCTTTGCCATTTACAGCTTCTTCCTTTCTCTTCATGCAACTTCATCTCTTAATCCTTTTTGAAGCTTCTTGCAACAGCTGGTTGGTGAAGTAGAAGATTTTGCCATCTCTAGCCAACTTGTAGTAGGTAGAGCAAGATGTAGTAAAATGTTGGGTAGACACCTCATTAGTATGACTACACGAAAGGTAGCGTCGACCCTGACACCGACGCTAAATTTTACTCTTTAGTGTTGTCTAATTTGACACTAACCCGACACAAAACGTTAACCACTTTAATTTAGCGTCGACTTGGCCGACGCTAATTAGCGTCCCAGATCCCCCATTAGCGGCGGTTTTTGCCCGAGGGTGAATTCACCGGAAAAATTTGCATCCAACCACTGCCCATTAGCACTGGTTTCAAGTCAACGCTAAGGTCACCAGTCAAACTAGTGTGTTTATGATCGACGCTAATATTAAATCTATCTAGCCCATCTAATCGACCCACCACTTAGTGTCGGTTAGTCTGACCCTAAAGTTCATATTTATAAACTCAATTGGACCCCTAACCCCTCTCACTTTCACTCTCCTTCTATAACCCTATCACTGCCTCCGCTCATATCTCCATTGCCCCGCGCAATCACTGTCTTTGCCTCCGCCCGCCCCCGTGCCATTGAGAAGCACCGAACCCAACCCCTCACCCCCACGACTCCACCGTCCTACGCCTCCACCTCTCCCTCTCAAACCCTAGCCTTGCGGTGCCTCCTCTTTGCATCCCCGTCCATGCCCACCGCCCTGCATCCTTGCCTGTCATGACACTTACGGATGGAAACAAACTGAGGTGAGATGGGCTATGCATAAATAGTGTTGTAAGTATTGCAATAGGAGCTCAATAAAATTCCGTTGATTTGAAATGATAATTACAATACAAATCACAATAGCTTGAAGCGTGTCACATGACATTGTTCTCAAGAGTTTATTCGTTTGAGATGTGATAACTCCCAAAGATACAACAATCTCTTCTAATCAATTGGTTAGGAAATAGAGCTGGAAAAGAATAAACTCTGTAATATCAACCTTTTTTTTTTCTTTCCCAATAATTTATATGTTAATGGTGTTCCGCTTGGTCTGTGGCTTTGGATGACACAAAGGTAAGTTATGGTTGCTTAAGATATGATTTGGGTAAGTTAGCACTTTCTATGTCATGGTTTAGAAATACAACTATCCATTCCTACCAAAATAAGGCTTCGGTAGTTGTAGTTCAAGTAAGTTTGGCATACCTTTAATTTGTATACACAAATACATCAGCTTGTTAGAATATATACTACTGAGGGTTTCGTCATCATGGGCATAGTGAAGGCAAACATGTGCAAATACTCTATAGTGGCTTGTCTCATCATAACAGGTCCAACATTGATGCTGCTTGCGGAAGAACAATTCTGAAGAAATCTGCATTAGAAGTCTTGCAAATCACCCAGAACATGGCTTCCAACTAGCTATATATCAAACTGCCACCGCTGACACACAAATTCGAAGAAGCCTGCAGTTGCTTATCAGGTAGAGGCCAATCCAGCCTTAACAAGCAAGCTTGATGGCATCACCAAACAGCTGGACACTTTTATGGAAGCACACGTAAACATGATGCAAGGAGTCCCTCACTCCCTCCTCTCTAGGAACATGTATTATATATCTTGCCTACAACAACGTTACAATGTACTTAAAATACATCCAGTGGCTTAAAACTCAACAGTCCATCCAAAGTCTTAAACGTCCAAAAGAGCTACTTCTAAAAGTCAGTCTTGCAATTAAGTTATTTTATTTAATTTGGGACCTTCTGCATGTGTTTGATGAAAGTAGTACTAGTGTCAGCCACATTAAAGGTTGACTTTGGAGTTCAGTCGTGCAGACAATACACAACGTACAGCCACTAGTTAATTAATTATAGGGATCGAGGGTCTCCTTAATTATAAACCATGCACTCATATTAGAGCAAACCAGAATCACCTTAACACAATGGACACCCACCATTTCCTCACCTTGTGCTTCTTCCTTCTCCTCTCTTGCCATGCCCTCACTTCCTCTGCCACCACTGCAGAGGAAGACGCTTCCGATTTCGTCCGCCGATTAGACCGGAAGTCACTTGGCCTTCACAAGAAAGAAAAACTGAGCCACATCAAGCTCTACTTCCACGACATTGTAAGCGGACCCAATCCTACATCGGTTACAGTTGTTCCCCAAGCCCACAAGAACGACACCACCTTCTTCGGCATGGTCAAAATGATTGACGACCCTTTGACTCAGGGGCCGGATCGGAGTTCCAAGCTTGTGGGGAAGGCTCAAGGGTTCTATGCCGCTTCATCACAGAGCGAGTTCAGTTTGCTCATGGCCATGGACTTCGTTTTCATTGAAGGGAAGTACAATGGCAGCACCATCACCATCTTGGGGAGGAACGCTATTTTCAACAAGGTGAGAGAGATGCCTGTGGTTGGTGGTAGTGGCATTTTCAGGTTTGCTAGAGGATATGCAGAGGCTAGAACCAAGTCGATTGATTTCAAAACTGGGGATGCTATGGTGGAGTTTAATGTTTATGTTTTCCATTATTGATCATTTATATTAGGTGGTTGTTGTGATATCTTAAGTCAGATTAAGGTGTGGTACCAAAATGAGTTGATTCGATAATAAAGACTCATGTACCAGTTAAAATTTTAATTATGTTATATCATAGTAATGCAGTATTCCATTCTTAGGAACGTGAGATTTGCGAGTTGTGTTTTCAAGCTTTGTTCATCCGTCAACCATTGTCATTTTACGCACATCTTCATCACCATCATTTGTTTTCACTGCTCATTCATTTTTCATTAAAAAAATGAATTTCATGATATGAGGTTGATTGATAAGTAAAATAAAATCTAAATATGTAGTATTTACCTTGAATAACATGATAATAATCTATTAAATTACTTGATATGGGTACCACACCAAAAAAAAAATTCAGGGTACCACAGAATTTACATTTATGTTATTACTATTTTCTTTTTTTCTTCCTGTTTTTAGTTGCTTCTTGTTGTGTTGCTGTTATAATTGGAATAATAATTTGTGTTGTCCTCTAAGGCAATGAAAGAATATTCTCTTAACCAAGTTTTAGACTGTGTGGTTGCGGTCACGTACAGTCACCTAGCGGTTTTCACTATTGCGGTTATTACAATTGTTGACTGTTGTGACTTGTGATGTTTGTTGCGGTCGTTACAGTGAATGATTCACCCTTTAAATCATCACGCAATTTTTTATATAATCTTTTTAATCACATATAACTTTATTTTTCACTACTATGAGGCTGAGATATTGAGATATCATCCAGCCACATCCTCCGAATTTTGAGATTTGGGGACTTATCCTTTCGAATCCACGACACATCGCCATATAGAGCATGTATACTAATTTGAGAAATAATACCAATGACAAATATGGACTCAAGGATATGACACCCATAAGTCCACAAACATACCTTATACCTCAAGTCATTATCTATAATGCAGGCAAAAACTCTGAGACTACTATTTCGGTGTTCAAATTAATATCTCGTGCTTCAACCTACACATCTTATTACTCCGACAATCATTCATAATGAAGGTCAGAGCTAGGGGACTGCAGTTTCGGGTCCGATTAAGCACCACGCAATGTGGCCAAGGCCGAGATACAACTGTAGCCTTCGAAGCCAAGACATAGCCTTGACAGTCGACTCATAGCCATGTAGTTGAGGACAAGGCCTAACCACCCTATCATTCAACTCATAGCTATGTTGACTAGGCGGAGACATAACTCTTCCATCCGACTCATAGCCATGTGACCCAAGACATAGCCCTGAGAGTCGACTTATAGCCTTGTGGTCGAGGTCGAGATATAACTCCGAGATACAGAGTGTAACACCCCACTTTTCGTTATTAGGTTATTTATTATTTTATTTTAATTATTATTATTCTATATGGTAATTTAATAATTTATGTGATTTAATTAGATGATAAGGTCATTAAGTGATTTTATTAGATAATTAAGTAATTATGTGATATAGATAAATAAGGGTTTTAGGTTTTATAGTGAGTAGTTGGGAGTGGGGGCCATTGTAAGACTATTTAAGGGTTAGGAGTGAATTAGAAAGAGAGAAATCAGAATTTGAGAATTGGAGAAGTTAGCAGACAAAGAGAACACGTGAAAAGGAAGGAGAGGAGAAAAGAGAAGAAAACCTATACTTTGATCTTCAAGAGGTAAGGGTTTGAATTTACCCTGTATAATTGTAGAATAATAGAGGTTCAGTTTAACATGAAGGAACCCCCATCTTCTTTGAAAATTCAGAACTGAGAGACTGTGTTGAGTGTTAACATGTGGTGAGCAAAATTGATTTTGAGCGAAATTGATGTTCCGAGGAAAATTGGGTTTTGTTCTGTTTTGCCCACAGATACCCTAACAATCTGTGTTGTAGAGAGCATAACTCTCTCTACAGAATTCCAAATTGAGTGAAACCAATTTTGTATGAAAGCTAACTCATAGGGCTATGTTGGGTAATATTTTCATAATTTTTTGATTGCTGGTTCAATACCAGAATCATTTGCAAGTTCATTCTGTTTCTGCCCGCAGACACCTTAGCAGCCTGTGTTGTAGAGAGCATAACTCTCTCTAAAGAATTCCGAATTAAGTGAAAATAATTTTTTATGAAAGCTAACTCATAGGGTTATATTGGGTAATATTTTCATAATTTTTGGATTTCTGGTTCAGTACCAAAATTATCTGCAAGTTCACTCAATTTCTGCTCGCTGACACCCTAACAGCCTGTGCTGTAGAGAGCATAACTCTCTCTACAGAATTCCAAATTGGATGAAACCAATTTTTTATGAAAGCTAACGTATAAGGCTATGTTTGGTAAAATTTTCATAATTTTTGGAGTGCTCGTTTAGTACCAAAATTATCTGCAAGTTTGCTATGTTTCTGCTTATTTCTGTGATTGATTATGGAACTGGTTCTAGTAATTGATATAAGACATTTGATGATTTTGTGTTTCTATTTTATCAGTGGAATAGTGAATGATTTGATAATTATATTGAAGTGTTATTTTGTGCAATTTTGGTGTGATTTCCGTTATGGAATTTGGTGAGAAAATATGTTATATATTTGGGGCTGGAGTGGTCTCAAATTGCATGTTTTAATTTATGAGTTTTTGCACGAAATACACTTAATTTAGTCAAGAGGCAACATGTCGGTTTTCATCGGAAAACTGAGGTTTGTCCCAGAACTGGTGTGGTTCTGGAAGTCTGGAGTGGACTTCATCGGTGGTTAACTGTCTGGAGTGGACGCGGTGATACCGCTAAGGTTAACAATTGGTACCACATGCATACATTAGAGTCTCACACACTAGGTTTCACGTTTTCAGTGGTTTTATGTGTTTGGTGATTTGTTGGTGAATTGTTTTGCTGTTGTGGTAAAGTCGAATTATTCTTCTTCTTAAAGCTTATAATTTTCCGAAACATTAATAAGAATCGTGAAACTGTCTTGAAAGAAAATATTATAATCACTCAGATTTTAAAGACAATGTGAAGAGTTTATAAAGCAGGATCTGAATTGCTTACTTGCTCTTTGTTATGCTATATTTTATACAATGTAAGTTCTTACCCTTCTGTTGGAATGATGTTCTATGCGACATCGCTCAGGTACTGGAGGTAGAGATGTGGCTCATGAGGAGTAGCTTCGGAGAGTCTTAGCTTATGTTATTATTATTATTATTATTATTATTATTATTATAAAATTAGTGTCTTGCTCTGTAATGTAACCCTGGGTAGATATTTTACGTTACTTTTACACTTTTGTTGAGAGGATTTTATAACCTCTCCTTATGGAAGTTGTTGAATAATTTTCTAAATTATGGCGATGTCGTACTGTTGATGGCCGAAGTGCTTATGAAATTAAGTTGTGAGTATGATCAATTTTATTGGAATATCATGGAAGATAAACCTATTTAAATAAGTGATTTTATGCATCATAGAATTATCTGGCTGGTTTAGAAATTTTATTGGTAGGAATAATTTATTCTTTGAAAACCATATGAACTTATAAATTTTCAAACGCAATCAGTGTTAATTTTAATGAGTTTTCGTGAAGAAGTGTAATACTCCCTTAGATATGTTTCTAAACTCTGATAAACGTTTTTAAATAAAACAATGGGAAAAAGGGGGGTGTTTCTATTTTGTCAGTGGAATAGTGAATGATTTGATAATTATATTGAAGTGTTGTTTTGTGCAATTTTAATGCTCTAATACGACTAATGTGTGAGACTCTAATGTATGCATGTGGTACCAATTGTTAACCTTAGCGGTATCACCGCGTCTACTCCAGACAGTTAACCACCAATGAAGTCCACTCCAGACTTCCAGAACCACGCCAGTTCTGGGACAAACCTCAGTTTTCCGATGAAAACCGACACGTTGCCTCTTGACTAAATGAAGTGTATTTCGTGCAAAAACTCATAAATTAAAACATGCAATTTGAGACCACTCCAGCCCCAAATATATAACATATTTTCTCACCAAATTCCATAACGGAAATCACACCAAAATTGCACAAAATAACACTTCAATATAATTATCAAATCATTCACTATTCCACTGACAAAATAGAAACACAAAATCATCAAATGTCTCATATCAATTGCTAGAACCAGTTCCAGAATCAATCACAGAAATAAGCAGAAACATAGCAAACTTGCAGATAATTCTGGTACTAAACGAGCACTCCAAAAATTATGAAAATTTTACCAAACATAGCCTTATACGTTAGCTTTCATACAAAATTGGTTTCATCCAATTTGGAATTCTGTAGAGAGAGAGAGAGAGAGAGTTATGCTCTCTACAGCACAGGCTGTTAGGGTGTCAGCGAGCATAAATTGAGTGAACTTGCAGATAATTCTGGTACTGAACCAGAAATCCAAAAATTATGAAAATATTACCCAATATAACCCTATGAGTTAGCTTTCACACAAAATTAGTTTCACTCAATTCGGAATTCTTTAGAGAGAGTTATGCTCTCTACAACACAGGCTGCTAAGGTGTCTGCGGGCAGAAACAGAATGAACTTGCAAATGATTCTGGTATTGAACCAGCAATCGAAAAATTATGAAAATATTACCCAAGATAGGCCTATGAGTTAGATTTCATATAAAATTGGTTTCACTCAATTTGGAATTCTGTAGAGAGAGTTATGCTCTCTACAACACAGACTGTTAGGGTATCTGCGGGCAAAACAGAACAGAACCCAATTTTCCCCGGAACCTCAATTTCGCTCAAAATCAATTTTGCTCACCACATGTTAACACTCAACACAGTCTCTCAGTTCTGAATTTTCAAAGAAGATGGGGGTTCCTTCATGTTAAACTCAACCTCTGTTATTCTACAATTATACAAGGTAAATTCAAACCCTTACCTCTTGAAGATCAAAGTATAGGTTTTCTTCTCTTTTCTCCTCTCCTTTCTTTTCACGTGTTCTCTTTGTCTGCTAACTTCTCCAATTCTCAAATTCTGATTTCTCTCTTTCTAATTCACTCTTAACCCTTAAATAGTCTTACAATGGGCCTCACTCCCAACTACTCACTATAAAACCTAAAACCCTTATTTATCTAGATTGTAATTACTTAATTATCTAATAAAATCACTTAATGACCTTATCATCTAATTAAATCACATAAATTATTAAATTACCATATAGAATAATAATAATTAAAATAAAATAATAAATAACCTAATAACGAAAAGTGGGGTGTTACACAGAGCATTCGAGGAAACCCTTGGAAAAAGCAGGCCCAAAAATATCATAAGGTTGAGCCGCACCCCCTCCCCCCCACGACATATTTCCCACCTAAAAGAACCCTGCTCCCAAAACAAAACTCGAGGAGGCAAAGCAAGAGCAAAGCAGAGACAGAGCAAGAGCAGGAGGCCAATCCAACCGTCCTTTCCATGTATGATGGGACAACTCATCGAATGAATCTAACAGTCAACCTGAAAGCACGTCTACACCGACATAGATGTATCCTAGGAGCCCTCTAACCTTGCCCCTATACCCCCAAGAGAAATCTAAGGTGACTCACTCATCTTTCTTTCTCCATACTCCACTCCCTTACACGCTGATTTGGGCGTCGGGTTCTCTTTGTCGGTACCAACCCGGTGGGTCACGACGGCGAAAAAGGGTGTTTGAGGTTTGGCACCTCATCCAGCGATGAGCTCTCAATTGTTGGTTTCTGGAAGAGTAGAAACACTTCGTTTTGTATGATTGGTCAAAGAGGTTTCGATTAGTCGTTGTTCTCCTTGAATCTGGATTGACGATGTTTCTCTTGTTGTTGTGGTTGTTAAGTTCATATCTCTGTATCAATTTCTCTGTATTATAGTTTTGATAATAACAAAATTACGATCATGAAATTATTCAAGAATATATGGATTCTAATGAGAAATTGGAGTTTCATGAAAGATAGATACAAGAGCTTGAAGATATGCCAAAGCAATCTTGTATCGTCTATCAAATCTAAAGACCTTTCAGTACAAGTGTGAAGACTAGACTAACAAGCTCATCAACGCTCGTAACCTTCCATCGTCTCCTAAGTTCATCGAACGTCTGCAACTTTGCGTGTACTCTCAAGAACAACTTCTACAAAGAAAGCAATGTTCGCACACCTGGAAGTGAAAGTCACCTTGAAGTCAAATTCATGTTTATCCTTTGGCACAATCATCAAGGTCGAAAATAATCTCGTTGAATTATAGTGCACATCGAGTCTGAATACTAAGTAAAGCAAACTACAATAACTAAAGAGTCAAATCTTAAACTATATATCATCAAAATGGAAGCTTTGGTATTGTCATTCTTCTGTTGTATGTTGTGTCATCAAAGAAATAGACAAATGTTGAATCATCGGTCATCTCGAGCCTTTTGAGCATTAATTGTATGACAAGGTTTTGCTTGAAGAAGAAGAAGGCAAATTAGTTGAAGAGCCTCATACTCCATAGTCCTATGCTTCAAAGAGACTATATAAAGAATACTTGCAGAAATGAAAAACTGAAAAGCGAGAAAATGAGAGAAAAAGAAAAAACAAGCATAGTATAGTCCACAAAAACATCGAATCTACCTTATGGAAGAAGCTCTTGATTGCTCGAACTAGCTATAGAAGAGTGAGACAAGATCAAAAACAAAATTTTCTTCAAGAACTCTCTCCAAGATGAACTCTAATGACCAAGATCTACAATGTCTAAGTCACCGAGGGTTAGATCAAGTGGTAAGAGTTAGGGGACATTTAAGAGTTGGGTGGGATGAAGAGTAAAGGGTTCAGGGTTCGAACCCTGAGGAGGGACTAATTTACTAACATTACTAACAACTAACATTTACCTATCAAAAAGAAAAAATATGCTCAATCTGCAAAAGAAGATTAATGTGCAGAATGAGAACACTTAAGAATCATTCAGCGAGTATGTGCACTTTGTGTGTGCACTTGTGTGTAAAACGCTGCAAGTGTGGAGCACCAAGTGATAAACATATGAGACTGAGAATACTCATCGGTTGTATTACTATTATCTATGGCTAACAAATTTCAAATTCAGCCAGATCAATCACACATGACAGATAAGAAACTACTCAGCTTAATTTGCCAAAGATGAAGATGGAGATATGAAGAGCAATACAAAGCAACTACAAGTCAACCGTTTGCACAATCTGAGATAAATAACGAGAGCTACCTCTTGAAAATCAAGCTCTATCTACTCATCTTGTAAATACTCTTAGATGTGCAAAAGATTGAAATTATAAGCACTCTAACCAAGAGTATATTTAAAGTTCATTGAATTTATCCATTGAGAAGTGTCTCTAATAATACTCAACAACCGGAAGAGACCGGGGAAAAAAATACGTGATACTATCACTAAATAGCCAGAGACCTGCACTTGTGCTGCACAAGTGAACATGATCCAAGCAGTATCTCCCTTGGAACATGTATTATGACCCCGCTTGGAAGAGTTTATTTGAGCTTATCTTATAGTATAAGTGATCGAGGCCGTACCCGATACAAATAATTAATTTAGAAAACTGTAGTAACTAGGAAGTGACTCCTAGGTCGTTTCCCAAGGATTATCGTTTCAACAAAGACTCAATATTAAAAACGCACAAACGTACACACTCAAGGGGGGGGGGTTTGTGATTCTGTTTCAAGGACTAGCAGAAAGTAAAACAGATTAATTAAATCAAGTAAAGACGGACGAATCCCTTTGTTCAGTATATCGCTGCTCAATCACGGGTATCTAAAGATCAATTCTTGTTATTAGTTTCCTAGTTCGTGAGAATTAATTAACTAAGCGATAACTAATTCACAGATTCCTAAACTAAGCGATTAAGAATCGTTTACGCCCTAATATGAACTAAGCGAACATACATCATCTTCTATTTCTAATCATAAGGAATTAAGCAAACCTAAGCCAGAAGTAGAGATGAAGAAAACTAATCAGGCGAATTCTATTAAGCACTATACCTCAAGAGCGCGATATACTTTGCAAAGGAATTCGTTCGAAGGGAATTAGCCTTCCATGGATGGGGCGAATTCAGCAATTAATTTGGATGAAGCAGAGAATAAAAGCATAAACCCTAGCAGAACTCTAATAATTACTGAAAAACGAAATTATATTAAATAATAGCAGAAGGCAAAAGGTTCTTGTTTCTCTCAGCACAAACCCTTAAATAGGAGCTGAGATCACAAATCCTAATCAAAATCAAATCCTAAAAGATATCAAAATCAAATCCTAACAAATCCTAAAGATAGAGTTTTAAAATAACAACCTAAATAAGTTTGAATCTGAAAGATATCAAACTTAATTTATTCCGAAATTAAATCCTAATTTTTCCTAAAATACAATCTTCACTCCAGCACAATCAAATCTTCATTCTGCAAATCTTCAAAATGCCCTTGATGTCAAATAAAACCTGAAAATAAGAATAAACGTAATTAGACCAAATAATAGAAATCTATGTCAAGCAAGGTCAATTAATTACGAATAATCATTAATAATGACAAATTAAGGCTATATAAAATGGGTAAAATATTGCTCATCAATAAGCTCTTATGCCAGTGTTTGTGAGAGCTTATGCAAATAGCTTATGGCCTACCATAAGCTATTTTGAGCTTATTTTCATAAGCTACTCATGATAACTTATGAAAAAGAGCTTATGCTTATATATAACTTATTTTCGATTTATTTCAATAAAAAATTTAAAATATTTTATGAATAAGCGTTTATATCTGACCATAAATGCTTAATTAAGCTATGTTTCCAAACGAGGCCTATATATATTTTTTTTTGCTTATAGCAGCATTCTACTAGTGGGCTTAGAATCCATAGCTCGGACCTTGAACCTCCTAAAAGTCTAAGTCTTGCATTTACTTTATTTAATTTGCCACCTCTTCATGTGCATGATTTAAAGTAGTACTAGTGTCAACCACGTTAAAGGCCGGATGGACTTTGGAAGTTCAATGGTGCAGCCAATACACAACATGCAACCAATAGTAAATTTTACAAATCTCTCACTACATCACATGGAAGTACATCAACATTTTTCTTAATCAAAAGTTTAAATAACTTGAGAAAGAAGTACTCTTAATTCAAGGGAGGGTCTCCTTAATAATAAACCACTCACTCACTCACATTAGAGCAAACCAGAATCACCTAAACACAATGGACACCCACCATTTCCTCACCTTGTGTATCTTCCTTCTCCTCTCTTGCCATGCCATCACTACTTCCTCTGCTACGGCAGAGGAAGACGCTTCCGATTTCGTCCGCCGATTAGACCGGAAGTCACTTGGCCTTCACAAGAAAGAAAAGCTGAGCCACTTCAAGTTCTACTGGCACGACATTGTAAGCGGACCCAATCCCACATCGGTTAATGTTATTCGCACCAAGAACACCACCACTTTCTTTGGCTCGGTCCAAATTATCGACAACCCTTTGACTGTGGGCCCCGATCTGAGTTCCAAGCTTGTGGGGAGGTCTCAGGGGTTGTATGCAGGTTCATCACAGAGTGAGATCAGTGTTTTCATGAGCATGACCTTCGTTTTCACTGAAGGGAAGTACAATGGCAGTAGCCTCTCCATCTTGGGGAGGAACCCTGTTAACAACAAGGTCAGGGAGATGCCTGTGGTGGGTGGCAGTGGACTTTTCAGGTTTGCAAGGGGATATGCAGAGGCTAGAAATGTCTTTCTGAATTTCACATCTGGGGATGCTTCGGTTCAGTATAATGTTTATGTCCTACATTATTGATCATTTATATTACTGCTGTTGGTTATATATGCTTCTTCTTTTTTATTCTTCCTGTTTTTTAGGTCATATAACTGTTTCTTGTGATGCTTAATTAGCTTTGCCTATTCAAGAGACAAGAGCTACCTTGTCTTCATGCAACTTTTATGTATGGTGTATTTGTGATTGATGAATAATTGGAATAATAATTAATGTTTTGACCCACTTTCTTTTTTTATTTCTTTTTCTTATTTTTCATTTCACATCACATATTATATTTCAATTTTCTTTCACTTCTATTCATATCTCTTATCAAGTTTGAATAGAAATGAGATGTGAAGCGATCTCTGAAACAATCTTCATTCATATCTCTCATTCATTAAAGAACAATAATCTTTCACACCTAAGATTATTTTTTATCTCATTTTCTTTTGAGTAAAATACACTCACCCAGATCTCTATTATTCAGATTTTGTGAACAATTTTGATATTTGGTCGCAAAAGTTCAAAAAGTTGGTGTGGAATATATATTTAGACAAAAATGAGGTGAAATGTCATTTTGACAAAACTTTGAAGGGGTGCGTGTATTTTACTCTTTTCTTTTCCTAGCACATTATCTATCATATTTCTCATTTCTCTCTACCTTTCTCATATATCTCCCGGTGTGTGATTGTGATCTAAGTGTGAGTAGAACATTAATTATTATCCATTTAATATGGTGCAATTTCCGTTATCACTTTTTTTTCTTTTCATTTTGCTGGTTGTTCATCAACCATCAAGAGGTATGCCCTTTTATAGAGAAGATCAGTTCCCTAGTCTTGTGGAGAAGAGAGAACTCGATTGTTGGAGGAAAAGGAGGAAGAAGGGTTGCAGAGAAGAATTGATCTTGTTTGGTTTCTTCCTCTCCCTTTGCTTTGATGTTAGGTGTTGCGTTTAAAATACACACAAAATTAAAAGCAAGTGCACTATATCACTTAAGTAATATTAATAATTTAACGTAAGATATTGAAGTCCTAGTTATCTTAACTAAGAAACTAAGAAAAGTTGGTTTGTGATCATGCAAACAAGGAAACAAGTAGAAAACAAGGTTTAGAATCAGATTGAGAGAGAGGGACCAAAATTGTATCGATTGAAACCTCATTCAATTAAAAAAATTAATTTTTTCAATTAAAATTTTATTACAAAAATGCCATGTCAGATTTTCCGTTAGTTTTTTGTTGGAATCTGGATGAAAACCATTTCTTCAAACGGAGGCTTTCGTTAGAGATGCGACGACGTAAACTTGACTTTTGTGGGGACCAAAATCGTGATAAAGTATAAGTGAGGTACCAAATTTGCAATTATGCCACACAGAAGTGACTAAGACCAAAAGTGCAATGTTAAACAAATAAGAGGGACCAAATTCGGTCATTTTAAAATACAAAGACTAAATTCACACAATCGCGATACTAGGGACCAAAAGTGAAATTAAGCCAAAAATAATTAAAAATAATTATTTTAAATATAATTTATATAATAGATTTAAAATTGATAAATATATTATTTAGATTTAAAAACATAATTGAATAATTTTTAAATTTAATATGTAGATAAAAATGATAAATGTTACGAATCTGATATTTAGTATCTATTGAGAGGAACCTTATTAAAGGTTCAATGGAAGAATCCAAAGTTTTTTTTATTCATTGAAATGTTTAACCCCAGCAAATTCACTCAAAAAGGAGATAATTAATTGGTGAAAGTAAAAAAGAAGTCCTATTTGAGTAGGATGATGAAGAAGAAAACAATAGTTATGTGGGAATGAATTGGAATTCCAATTGTTTTAAGTTTGTTTGAGCCAGACCACAACTACTACTATAGGCCAAACACTCTTTTGGATTTTCAGCACCATTTTGGACGCACACGCTCTCGAACCAACAAGTGGAATCATAGCTCACTTAGCCCAACCTCCCAAATTCCAAGAAAAAAGAGCTTGGAGAAAAAACTAATTGAAAAAAAAAAGAGTTCACAAAAAAAACTAAAAGCCAAAAGTCACAGACCTCTAGGACCCAAATTCAGACAGAAGAAGCACAGGCCTGCAAAGACAAGCTCTGACATTCCGTTTGAGTAGAAGATCAGCTAAGCAAGTACAAAAAAATGTGTGTGGTCAAACTTAATGAGGAGTGTTGAAAGTAAAAAGAAGTTTCACAAATGAAGAAAATAATAATAGTTTAAGTAGCGGAATGAAAATTCATATTGCTCAAAGAGATCTCTTATTCATGGATTGAATCCTTTTCTTTGTGAACACACATGGCTTGAATCTAGATGAAGCCTGTTTGTATTATTTTTTTAGTAGATGAGACTGGGACCACACAAAAATTTCATATAGTATTAGTATGAAAAAAATAAAATTGCTGGGGTCGTGGCCACGGTGAGCCACGGTGCTCCCTCCGCCCTTGCCCACAAGTTCATTCAAAAAGGAGATACGATAGTTGTTGAGAGTAAAATGAAGTCTCATGCATGCGAGTAGGATCATGAAGAAGAAAACAGTTGTATATATGTGGGAATGAATTGGAATTTCACGCTGAAATTCTGGTTCTCGCACAGGACGGATGTCAAACCAAATGTGTGAGATATCTGGCACAACGAACAACAGATAACAGCAGAAGTGCAACACAATATTAAATCAACAAAAAACAGTAAAGAATACAGAGGATTGTTAACCCAGTTCGGTGCAACACCACCTACATCTGGTGGGCTTCAGCCCGAGAAAAATAATCCACTATTATAGAGAATCAAGTACAAAAAGGTCTTAACAAAACTGCCCCAGTTCCCAGCCTTTCTACCTATTCCTACCCGTGATTTATTACTTAGGTCTCCCCCTAAGTATGAGAACCCCCTCTCACTTTCTCTCACAATCACTGCCACAGTGATTGAAACTTACACAAGAGTAAAGACAGATCTCATGATCAAACAACAATTGAAGAGATTACAACTCAACTAAAACAAATCAACTCTAAGCCATATGATTTATCAATGGAGTCAATAGAGTGGTGTACAAAATCACAGAACAAGGACTCACAAACACAAACCCTAAAACACCATCCTTGGGTACCCGACGCACACTTAGCAACTAGGGTTAGACCACTTTTTTTAACCTGCTATAACAGGTTAACACATCTTTTTTTAAAGATATTTAATATATGACAAATTTTTAATGATATTTTTTCTTAAAAAAATAATGTGTTAACCTGCTACACCCAATCAAAGTAGGTGGTGTAAAATTACACCACCTAAAAATGGTGCATATTAGGTTCTCCTAAAAAAAATTGGTACACAAATTTTTCGTTTAACATTACATCATATTTCAAAATTCAAAACCCGGAAAGTGCACAAACTAAATAAAAAAGGAGGTGCACGTCACGGGATAATTAAGAGCTAGCATGTTGTCTATCTTTTTCTCCCTTCTTCCTCGTGTTGTGTCTCTTCTCTCCCACTTGCTCATCAACTTGCATAAAAGGACTTTGTACTATTCCTCATTCACGTTCCAACATGTTTATATGTCACCATTATTTTTTTCTCTATTTGGGTTTCAATGCTCACTCTTGATTCCATTTCTTTCTCTTTCCAGTGGTTAGGTCTCGCTAGCTTATCTCTCTCACACACAACTTGAATTAAAATAAAGCTTCAGTATCTACATACACCAACTAATATTATTATTATACTCTGCAACTTGCAAATTAAATAAAATAAAACCTTAGTGTCTGCATAGTACGCCAAAACATTATTAACTACTACGATTATTATTCACTGCAACTTGCAATTTTTTTGGTATATATTTACTTTCTTCTGTTCTGATTATAAGATGTTCCTTGTTTATAATTTTCTTTATATATATATTATGGAATATACGTAAGTGTACACACTATACAATACGAGACGTATAATTATGTTCTTCTATCTATACAAAAGATAAAGCTATCGATGACAGCCATAACCAAAATATAACCCATACTGCAAGTTGCATCATAAATCACAATCATAGTTATCGACATATTCGCCATAACTCCCGGGAACTCAATTTGAAATTAAGGTCTCTATGCATTTTATCTGGTAACGTAATTCATGACATATATATAACCACTAGCTATATTCTATTTATGTATATAATTATACAAATAAATATTCAATTCTTTTTTTGAGTAACAAAAAGAAAAGAATTCAGAAACAACCAAAACCTTACTTCCATTGATTTATCAGACGTATAAATTAATCATTGCAATTATCTTACCACATTACCACCATCTCCACTTGCTTATTTAAAAAAGGAAGTGGCCCCAATTAGATTATCACCCACATTATTTACTTTCACACTAATTCTATTGATCAATTACCATCCGTTAATTCTATCTCATTCTTATTTCCACTAATTATCACACATAATCAACTTTGAGATTAAAATCACAGCACATTAGGTTTTTGATGAATAAATGTATCCACTGTCGACGGTCGATGGTAGTGACTAATTTCTTTGCCGGATGTTTTCATTAAACGATAAACGGCCGGTGACAAACATGCAAACAAATTGAGTTCTGATTTCTATGAACAAACATACAAATCTCAAAATCTCACAGTATACATAATACTAAATTGACGATTACCATTTACATAATACATACAAAACACTAAATGTGAAAATTGTAAAGAAAAAATAAAAAGAAAAAAAGGAAAATTAGGAAGATCACTTGTTATTGTTTGGTTGTGTCAAGCTCTCAGCGGTTTGCGCGAGTGACTGAAGGTTGCACCCGACAATCGTGTCCACGAACACGCGCGTGTCCTCTTTCGTGTTTCCCGGCGGAACATCCACCACGTACGACTCCACAACCACCGTCCCGGTGCCGTCTCCGGCGGCGGAGGGGTGGAGCGTAGTGACGGACCGGTAGTTCGCGAGCCGGTGGTCTCCGCCGACGACGCTGAAGCTGAGGACATGGCGCTCCTCGTCGAGGATCTCAAGCCGCTCGGTGCTCCGGCCAGCGGGGAGGCCGGAGATGACGTGGACTTCCCGGAGTGTGCCGACGTTGCCGTCGCCGCCGATGACATGACAGCTCTTGACGAAGTGTTTGTAGGCTTGCGGGTTGTCGAAGCGCCGCACGACGGACCAGACGGTGGCGATGGAGGCGGTGGTTTCTTGAACCACTGCGGAGCAGCACTGGTTCGGGGAGACGGCGTGGGTGTGGTAGCGCGCCACTGTGTCGGGGACGGCGGCGGGGGTCCTCACGAGGATGGTGTCACGATGGAGGTCGTGGCAGTTAACTGTGGTGGTGTGGTTGATCCGGTGGAGGAGGAGAGATGACTTGGGTGGGTTTGGGGGCATTTTTTTATATTAAGATGATGAAGAAATGAGTTGTAGTGTGATCTCTTCTTTCTTACTTATCAATTTGAGAATGGTTTCTTGAAAGGGTTTATGATGGATCTATATTTTCTTTTCTTTTTCCCCTAATGAAAGAAAGAGAAAATGAGGAGAATTGAAGTTGAAGAAGAGATTTGGAGATGAAAGAAGGGGGGGTTTGTGTTTGCTATGAAGGAAGGGTTATATAGTAGTAGAAGCCTAGTAGTTTTGAGCTTGGAAGTTGTTTTTTGTGGGGATTGTTGAGTGGTAGAGACTAGTGGGGTTTGATTTTGTAAAGAAGAAGAGAGGTTTCATGTGGGGGTCGTATTAAAAAAGGGGGCCAAGTTGATCAAAGTTAATTTACAAAAATGGGGTTGTTTGAATCCACAACTTTTTCGTGAGGAAAAAAAATCCACAACTTTTTAATTAATTATTTTATACTGTATTTTACTTTCTATTTCACCTTATTTTCATTATCTTTTTATATCTATCTTATTTTCTTATAATATCATGTATCATATATTTCATTTCTCTTCCAATATCTCATTAAGTACAGGTGTGTTTCGAGTGTCAACGAAACATTGTTATTACATTATACATAAACCATTGTGGAACCAAGACCAAGGAACTTGTTTTTCCTGAATTTGGATTTGTAACGCATGACCTTGGGAGGTTTTTCCGGCATTGTGGAGTTGCGTTGACACGACGGGGAGGTGTTGTTGACGCTTAAGTCAGATAGAGAGTATAAAGAGAGAATCTCAAAGTCATCAAAAGAATACTTAGTAAGTAAAATGAGTAATGTTTGTGTAAATGAACAACCGGGTATGTATTTATGGACATGGTGGTTGTTACATTTGTGATTATGGGTCTTTAGGAAGTCTTGGTGAATGACCTCCAAGATCATCTTGGATATTATGTTTTATTCAACTTGTTAGCGACAACTACAACGTTTTGAGTACAAAGTAGAGTTAATTAATCACCTCATAATTCTAATAATCTAATTGCTAGACATTGAGTTAGGTTTTTAGTCACCTAAACACATAAGCTTAAATATTACACTTTTTCTTAATCATGTGAGACATCAAGTTTAGGATTAGAGAGTTAATGCTATCAACTCATGCGAGACATTTATGATGTATGATTGAATTGATGTAGATGAATTAAAGAGATCGAAGGTGACGACAAAAGAAATGAGATCAAAGACGGCGATGAAAGAAAAGAGGTCAAAAATTACGGCAGAGGAAGACCGTGATGAAATGTTGTTCTCCAAAGCAGAAGGTTCTATTCAAGTGGCGGGTGTTGCGACGATGGTTGGGATGAGGTGTGATTCATCAAAGATCCGGTGGTGGTGGTGGCGGTGGCTGTGGTGGCCTGGGCAAGAGGGTGCACGAAAATACAATTGGAACTGAGGGACCTATTTAATGTTTCTAAAAATTTTAAATGTCAGTGAAATGTCTATACCATCCTCAGCTATTCATTGGCTTACCGTGTGTCATTTCTCTAAGTGGCAAACATTAGACTTCGCCTTTATACATTCTCATTTTTAAATACCCCAAATATATGATGCAGATACATCTAAGGGGGCGTTTGTTTCACGGATTGGAAAAGGATTTCCGGGAATGTTTGGGCCGGAATCTACATTCCAGTGTTTGGTAGCAGATTTGAAAAAAATATTCCCGGGTATCTTTCATTCCTGGATAAGTCATATGCTCATCCAGAAGCATTTCTCATTCCCATGATGGAGAGGTGGGTAAGTTGAATCATGAATAGAAGGGAATGAGATTTTTGGTGTGAAATCTCTGAATTGTCACTACCCCTACCCACTACCAACTACCCACTACCTATATCTTTTACCGCGAAGGGCATTTTAAGAATTTTACTATCTATTCCCAGGAATATACATTTTGAACCAAACATATATTATAATTATATCCAGGAATATTAAAAAAGATTCCCAGAAACTGATTTTGTGAACCAAATGAATTTTTTAAAGATGTCTGGGAATAACATTCTCATTATAACATTCCCGGAAACAAGATTCCCGGGTATCATTTTCCAATCCGTGAAACAAACACCTCCTAATTTTTTTCCTTTAATAAGACATAAGAGGGTGGGATGGGACGTTAGATCATTTGAAACGTCAAAGAATGTAGTGCGTTTGAATTAAAATTTACGGAACTAAGTTTATGTCAACACGAGTTTAGAAAAGCGAGGGTGGACTCGAGCACATTTGTTTTTCAGTTGAAAACTGTTTATGGTGTATTGAAATTTAAGAATGCACGTTATGAAATCTTGTAACGCACGAAACGTGAAACAAACACAAGACCTCAGTGACGACGTCCAGTCGAGTTCAACTTCAAACTAAACATGCAAATGTGACTCATATTTGAAAACTTTTTATTCTAAAATAGTTTTAGAAAGGAATATATATAAGTTAAAACCACTGTTAAGAGAGTAAATGCTAAAAATTGACAACTTTCAACGGAAAAGCTGGACATATGTTGAGTTGAACTTAACTTCGTTTAAGGCTAATATTTCATTATACTAAATATAAAAATTAAACTCTCAAACATGTTTGCACAGTGTTAAATGTTAAATGTGTCTTAACGAAAGTTAACTGATAAAAAAAGATAATCCAAACACACCCTATCTGGCCTATCAGACCTTGTGGCAGCATCATGCACTCTATTCCTGTCTAAGTCAAGTTTTATGGCTGTTTGGTAATTTAAAAGAACAGGAAAGCTCCTAACTCCTCCCAGATAGCTACAATAATATGCAAATTGACGATCAACTTGCAGGCAAGATCGTGAGCTGTGAGATCACACAAATCCAATTAAGAAAAATGTGCATTTAAAAAACTCACGCTAAGAGCAACTCCAACCCCAAAATTCTTATTTGGTTTCTTAACACACTATTCAGCACTATTCAGCACTATTTCTGTGGGCCCTGTCTGCCACATCAGACTTAAGAAACTCCTAAGAAACTGAAGCAGATTTTGCTCCAACCCATGGTTTCTTAAATTACTATTTGAAGGGTCCCACCCGTGTCCCACCATACAACATAAATTAATAATATTTATTTTCACCCAATTTAGATTTAAAATTTAATACTAAATCAATACTTCAACTTAAAAATAATTTAATTAAAATTAATACGAATTTAATTTAAATTCCAACGGCTATATTCCACAACGGCTATATTCCCCAACGGCTATATTCCCCAACGACTATATTCCCCAACGGCTATATTCTCCAACGGCTATATTCCACAACGGCTATATTCCCCAACGGCTATATTCCACAACGGCTATATTCCCCAACGGCTATATTCCCCAACGGCTATATAGAACACATAAGTAGAAACGCAGTACACATTAAGAAAAATTCGAATACTGAAATTACAACACTGATGCAATACACATAAGTAGAAATGCTAAAATTACAACACTGATGCAATACACATAAGTAGAAATGCTAAAATTACAACACTAATGCAGAATCAATAAGTAGAAATGCTAAAATCACAACATTGGCACACGCTAAGAAAGACAACAACAAGAATTAAGACATTCCTAGTTCTTTCATGGCGAATTCAACTAGGCGCTGATGCGTTGCTAACTGCACCTCGTTCATTTGTGATGTGTCCTCCATAAGGATATCTTTGTATTCCTTCAATAACCGCGCCTTTTGAAGTTTGTTTTTTTCCTTTTTCACCTCCAGTTCTTCAGTCTTGAGCTTCTCAAAACTCGCAAGGAATCCCAGTTTAGCTTTCCCGATGGCTATCATCTCGGAGTTAGGAACATAATCGAGATCACTTGAAGCTGTGTCTCCTACTTTGGCCTTCCTTTTCTGGTTCTTTTTTCCCAACGGGCGGGTTGCTGGTTGTGTGGCCTCATATTCGTCGCCCTCGATTGATGCACTCCGGTCAGACGATGTTGCATACACCCCATCTACTGACTTCTTCTGCCTCGTTGAACTGGTTGTCATAAATGTTCCCTTCCACTTTGGTTCATCCTTCACCAACCGCCATTCATTCTCATGTTTGAAATCTTTACCTGTATCTACATGATATAATTGATGCGCCGTAGCCATGATGTCCTTATCTGAGTGTCCACTTTTCCAATGATTGACGGCTTTAGTGTGGCAACCGACAAATTTTTGAAGATCAGCATTCAATTTATTAAAATGAGATTTCAGGGATAACCATGTCCTCGAAGGAGAGGCATCGTCGCGGTACTCCTCATATTGGGCTCGAATCTTATTCCAAAACAAATCTGACTTTTGCTCATTTCCCACGACCCGATCGGTAGAAACGTTGAGCCATGATTGAAGAAGAAGTATATTATCTTTACCACTCCATTTGGTGCGTTTCTTTCCGGATTCTTCAAGATCAATATCATCTAGACCCCGTTGAGTAGAAAATTCAGGCTCATCGGGCATAGCCTCACAATGTGTACTTGAGACTTTTGAACTACTGCTGCTACCAGTAGGAGGTGCTTGGTATTGTGGTGGATACATGCAATATTGTGGATTGTTTGGATAAGGCATTTGTGGTGGATATGGTCCCATTTGACCCTGAGGTTGGTTTTGATGGTAGAACGATTGTGGAAACATTTGATACGAAGGATTTTGAACATTACCACCGGTGTGAGGAGGTTGGTTTTGAGGGTGACACATCTGCGGATGTTGGCTTTGTGGTTGATACATTTGCGGATGTGGGTTTTGTTGTTGGAACATCGGCATAGGTTGGCTTTGCGGGCGAATCACCTGCGAATGTTGGTTTTGTTGTTGGAACACCATCATAGGTTGGCTTTGCGGGTGAATCATCTGCGGAGGTTGGTTTTGTGGCGGAAACATAGGCGAAGGTTGCAAACCTTCACTTGTAGGAGGTGTTTCATTGTCGAGCAGTGGATAATATTGCTCATAAGGATTAGACATTTTGAGAAATTTGAGAATTTTTGGACAAGAGAGATATTGTGGGAGTAAATGTTGGTGTTTCAAATGGTCTACTGCACTATATATAAGGTAAAGAAGCTGAGAATTGAAAAAACGGTCGGTAAAGAAGCTGATAATTGAAAAAACGGTCAGAAAACCGGTCAAACCGGTCAATTTAAAAAAATTCAAAAAAAAAAAAGCCCAAACGGGCAGAAAACCGGCTCCAGCCGGTGGGATGACCGGCTCAGCCGGTCACCCACTATATAATCTATTTTTCCTCACTCTCACCCTCAGACCCAACCCTCAACCCTAGCCGCTCCTCTCTTCTCTCACGCTCAGCTTCTTCAACCTCTCTCACTCACCTCCTTCCTCTCTTCTCTCACGCTCAGCTTCTTCAACCTCTCTCACTCACCTCCTTCCTCAAGCTCTCACTCACCTTCTTCTTTTCCCCTTCCTCTTTCCCCCTTCCTCTTCCACGACCTGCAGCGTCTCCTTTTCCCCTTCCTCTCACCCACCACCGCAACAAACACCCACCACCGCCAACAAACAACCTCAACCGCCAACAAACACCCACCACCGGCCACGATGCAGCATCCACCGCCACCAAAACCCACCTCACACCCATCGAAACCCACCTCACCACCACCAAACACCCACCACCGGCCACGATGCAGCATCCACCGCCACCAAAACCCACCTCACACCCATCGAAACCCACCTCACCACCACCAAACACCCACCACCGGCCACGATGCAACATCCACCGCCACCAAAACCCACCTCACACCCATCGAAACCCACCTCACCACCACCAAACACCCACCACCGCAGCTAAAACCTACCCCAGCCGCCACCAAAGCTTCAATCAAGACCCAAATCGCCCCTCAAGCTTCTGGATCAGACATGCAAGGTGCTTGATCGGTGGTCCAAGCTTTAATTTTTGCTGCTCACTTTGCTCCCTCTTCCTTATTTTTTTTCATGTAACCCAGATCATGAGGGTAAAGTTTTAATTTTTATTGTAAAGTAATAATTTATATTTTAAAGTTATAATTTTGTTGTAATCAAATTGTTGTTTTGGAGCTCTGTTGTTCATCTTCTTCCAAGTTCCTTCAATCTGTTTTTTTCCCTCTGAATTCTGGAGCATTCGGTTGAAGAAAGTGAGAGAAAATAATAATTTTAAATGCTAAGAAACCAAAAAGCAGAGTTCCTTGTGCAAGGAACTCTGCACTGTTGCTAAGATACCAGAAGTGCCAACTAGGCATTCTCCAATGCTGCAAAAAATAGGATACGGTTTCTTAGCAACTCCAGCTGGGTTAAGAAACCAGCGTTGGAGTTGCTCTAAGAATCATTCTCAATATTATAAACATTAAAAAACATTAAAAACTACGATACAATTTAACCAAGTACAGATTCCAGACTCTATTCATACATCTAGTTTCTACCCACCGTACAGTTTTTAGGCACATATCTATCTGTGCATGCCCATTTGCAGATGGCTTTATGTGTGCTTTAACGTGAAGAGGCACATTCTTATTATGCTTTTTTTTTCTTTTTACAGAAATTTTGACCTTTAAAGTTTTCATTATATAAAAAGAGACTATAATTTAATACTTCAACCATTATATATAATGGGATCACAAAACTGCACCACATGCAGTTTCTTGTAATCTTCCGAAGATTCAATTTGGTGTGTTCAAAATCTCAGATTGTACGTCTCCTAAATTTTAAAGTAAAGGGCGAATTAATATATTTCATCGGCTTAGATTTAATTTCCAATATGTCAATAAAATATCCTAAGTATAATCAAACATTTTGTTTTGAATAGAATAAATGTAATATTACCAAAATACATTGAATTTTTTAGCGGCAGGCAGAGGCAAATCGAGACTTTGGACCTTTTTTCTATTTTTGCACACATGACATGAAAGTTATACCAACATGTGTTCCCTATGCCACTGCCATGGCTAGTTGGGATGTGGTGTACCACAAAAATTGCCGACATTGACCTCTGGGACCAACTTTGAGTAGATATCTTTTCTATGATTGGTTGATTTAATTTTGACATTCAAATGTAGGGTATGCAGGTATGTCGATATAATGATAGTTTTCCTAAGTGAATATACAACTATACAATATTTTTGCTACAGATATATGTATACAATTAACTGACTCTGAACCATTTTAAACCGATTTAAGAACCAAACTGGTCTTAGACCAGTTTTTAGTGCCCCTTTGAATAACAATAAGAAAAGTATTAAAACAGAAAAATAACACTTCTTGATGTAATTTTTGTTTACTATACTATAAATTGCTATCAGCTAAGGGATACTATCAAATAATCAAATCTCCATTCAAGACATTAACATTTAATCAGGCAATTTAAGACAGTTTTGTGTTCACAACAGAAGTCCAACTTGGTAAACAAAAATAAAAGACAGGTTTGAACCAGTGATCAAGCAATTTTGCAAATCCTGAGATTCATCAGTGATAATGATATAGACGTTGAAATCCATGGAAGAAAATTCAATCATCATATTCATAGCAAAACTGCAAAGGACACCAAATAAAAATAAATAAAACAAAATTACAAAGCTATTTAAACTACAAGGGAAGCTTAATAAACACATCTTCATAGTGCAAACTTTCTAAAGGGAGACTAGGAGTGAAAATTGACCATGTTATCCAGCTACTATACCAACCTTTTAATCAGAAAACCTTATCTGTACAATTGAATCCCTTCATTCTTTAATCTTGGTATCAGCATCAAAATTTCTTCAAACTGTAACAACTAACTAACACTCGTACCTTCAAATCTAATAAAGAGGTTAATATAAATTTACAACACTGTTCCAAATTAAAGACAGGATCAAGCTAACAACCAATAAAAGACAGCTTAACATGTAATCCTGATATACTGGAGTTGGATTAAGTAAAGGTCAAACCAGAGAAACCAATTACAGCACCCTTGAAAGTATATATACAGATACATTGAAAAGGAACTGTATAACTTGGATGAGTCCAAATGCAGTTAAGCAGAACAGAAAGTATCATATTGAAGTCAACTTGGCAAAATCATGTTTCTCCATTTATGCGTTGGGATGTGTTTTCAGGTTCACGTCGAGGCAAACATGAAACTGAACACACTCAATGTGAAAGAAAGTATTCTGCTCCGTTTTCATTTAACACGATCCAGCTTGAAAGCAAACATATCCATATCTACTATAGTTTGATATGTGATTTTTGTTCCTAATAAATATTTTAGCATATTTAGTCCCTAAATATTTAAATTTGCTACACTTAAGGCCTCCTTCAAACACTCACCAACCAAAATATTAAACTTCACACAAATAAAAATCTCAAATTTACCCCTCTTCAAAACCTGATTTTAAATCATATAGAATACTTCATATTTTATCCCATTTTTACTAAATTTCATACTGTTAAAATTACTTAATATTTCCAATCCATCATAAACCCCAAAATATTTTAATAGAAAATGATGATTCATGATGTCTTTAGGTACATGAAATTGATAGAAGGATAAAACTTGCAAAAATTTAAAACTAAAGGAACTTGTTAGGAACCCAGAAATTCAGAGAAAGGAAAATGAATTGAAAAGGTTTCCTATTGATTGGTACTGGAAACTGAGAAAATCTCAGATCCAATTTAGGAAAATTACAGAGAATAACAGAAAAGAAACTGAGGCAATTCGAGAGTGCCTCTACTCTTGCAAGCTTAATCCCAAATCAAGCCTACCACCCTCTCTCCCAATACATGCTTATATACCCATTTTCATCTCAGCATTCTCTCTCTTTCACACTCCTAGCACCCTGAAGATACTGCCACATCAGCTTGGCAGTTATCACTAGTGGGAATCAATTTTATTCCCCCTTTTACCCTTCCTAACAAATACCTTAGCAATACTAAGACTACTAATATTTGGGTTCCTATCAGAACTTAATTAACTTGAAAAAAAAAAACAAGGGGACCAAAATTACACAATCCAACAATGAGACCAAAAGTGCAATAAGCAAAAAAAAAGTACTATCATACACCTCTTGTATCTTACAGTTCACAACAGAGATGGTTGGCCTGCATTTAAATCTCATTATTCTTCCAACATTATAAAAATTAAATGTATCAACCATTCAGTAGTCAGAGAGATGGAATAGTTCGAATTTTGTATCCTTTCCTTTCTTTTATATCATTTAATTCATTAAACTTGTTAACAACTAATTTTAAGAGTCGTAAATTCGTAATATGTATCAGTGTAGCTAACTGATTAAAAAGAACTAAATAGTAAGATAAACATTGACTAATAATAGCATGAAAATCAGTGTGGTAACCCGGTATTTTTTCACAACCAAGCAAGTAAGAGAATCTTGCTTGTAGACTTTAGAAGAACCAAATCCCTAATTCTCGCTTTTCTTTCACCAAATTTGGCCATTACATTAGATAAGGCAAACAGGGATAATTATATTATCCTTGCCAAATGATAAAAGCCAATCACCAAATCATTATCTTTCTTGTTTCAAAGATATCACTCAGACTTCAAGGAGAGTTTTATTTATCGAAAGAACTTATGCACAATGAAACACCATCTGCAATTTATTTATCTATGATGAACCACCACCTGCAAATAAAAGCCAACAAACTAGAGACTTGGTTTTTAGAGATTTACTTTATAGAGAAAAGTGAAGAGTTGTAACTAATAATTGGAAGATTCAGAGTAAATTTGAATAACTTGATTGTTTGTTAGAGTAGATTTTAATGCTTTCATTGTCTATTAGATATTCACATGTATTTCATTACAATCTTATTTACTGATTTTTCAATCAACATTTATTGATCCTTACTATTTCCTCTAGAGTGAACCTTGTTCTTTGAATAATCCAAATTTGGTAACTAAACACTTGATACTTTATAGAAAACAAACTTTCATTTCAAGAAAGCAGAGGTTCGATTCATGTGATATGTCACTTCCCTTTTTGGCAAACTGCCCCTTTTTGGCAGTGGTGAACTTGTTACAGATATTTACAACAATGCAATATCTCCCCTGTCAATATTTCCAGGAACTATTGGATATGATTCCTCAATGTTTACAAAAATAATAACCAGGGAAAAATAACTGGGATCTTTGACTTTAAGAGTAGAACATTAGAGTACCTTTGCCCAACCTGAAGCGCGGGTCCATCTCCAGTCCATCCACATATATAGATGTCTGAGATTTTGATTTTCTCTGCATAAACATTTTGGGGACATGTGAGATATGGGAACAAAATATCTTGAAGTAAGCAACACAAGAATAGGCATTATGCTAGACAACCTTGACATTATGCAGAAAAATGCAGATGAAAGTAATGACAAGTCAGATTTGTTCTCCAAACTGTCCCTGATTGAGTGGCCTGATTAGAATTCAACTCATTGTTGCTTTCAAAATCTTGATGCTCTAATGCCCTTGCCAAATTTTATTATTGGCAGGACCAGGCAAACCTTGCTCTTTCATCATTTTATTATACTCTGCAGGCACAATAGCACCAGCTTTTGCGCACAGATCCAATATAGCTGGAACACGCCCATAGAAGTCTCTCCCTTCATTCAAAAGTACAGGAGGATCTTGAGGTCTTCGTCTCCATACGATCTTTGGGGGAACTAAATGATCCACATTAGCTTTTATCCAAAAGTGAGCTCCTTTCCAACTCTCACACTTAAACACTCCAGAGAGCCTAGCTTTATGGTCAGATGGCCCAACATGAACCTCAGAACAATGTTTACAAACTTTCACTGAATAAACCGATAACAACTTCCCCACCCCAGACCTAAGAGTCTCCCAAGCTCTGAGAGTGTTATTTGCTATAGAAGCAAGATCATTTGGTGACAAAGACTCAGTTCCGTCAACACCACCATTGGCAGCCTCCAAGTTCCATTTACTTGGACAAAGGTTTTTATCATCGGGATCAGCCCCTGCTTGCCAGCATAACTCAACAACAGCAGGGATGCGATCAGAGTCAAACCTTTGGTTATGGCTAACACCTTGGAACATGTTTTTCAGCTGAAATGTTTCAACAGGAACAACTATATCATTCAAACAACCTTTGACCCATTCATGAACCCGGTTCGTGGCACGATGCCTGTAACCCCAGCAAGTCTGAATTAAATGCCCCTGCTCGCCAATATATATCTCTGGACAGAATCTGTAGTTACACAATTTAAGTAGATCAGATATAGTTATCTCAATAACTTCAGCTTACAAAAGTTGGAAGACAACAAGTCCAAGTAAAATACAATTTGCTCAATGATCACCCTATTTCAAACATTTTTCCTTAAAATAATGCTCGACTGTGATTAAATGGCAACGATTCTTGAAGAACATAATCCTGAAAAATACTTGAAAATCGGCTTTAGCATTTTAAGTAGAAATTACCAACTTGATATTTATGATAGATAGCATTCATCATTTATAAGCAACAGCAACAAGCAAAAGTGTTTGCTCATTATGTTATAACAGGCTAATGTTTCCAATCTTCGTTTCATTCACCAAGAAAACCTTGCACTTTCCTTTCCTCCATTGCTTAATATATAAACGGAAATTTAAGATTTTAAGCCAAAAAATGGAAGGATCAAAACATATCCAGTGTTCAAGAATCATAATGGACTATAAGTATCAGCAAGATAACTACTTAATGTAATGACAATGCAGAAGAAGCTGCCTAATGTAAAATGCTAACGCACCCACATTAAATTTAGAGAAACAATCCCAAACCCTAATACTGAAATTTAAAAGTTCAAATATATTTTTTGGTCCCAGTGCTGAACATTCATTTTCAAATTGTTCTTTATAGGTTTAATCCCTAATTCCGTACATGTACAATTATTTTCAATATAATACCATTAGATATGGATTTACTCTGAAGTATAAAGACCAAATTATAAAATAACCATCACCAATAAAAACTGAGCTATATTGCTTTTCCCCCTACACACGACTCATTGACTCTCAAAATTTCAAAGTAGACCCTGAAGAAAAGTGAAAATGATCGTCAATGCAGGATTATGGCTCCGTTCGGAAGAGCTTATTTGAGCTTACTTTATAGCATAAGCGTCTATGCAACTGCTGAAAAGAGCTTATGTAAACAGCTTATGACCTGCCTATTAGCTATTATGAGCTTATTTTCATAAGTTGCTCAGTAAGCTTATTTCACTAAGTTTCTCAAATTAACTTATGAATAAACGCTAATGCGTTCATTGCTATCCGCACTACATTAAGTTGTTTACCCAAACGCACCTTAAATTCAAAACATTTTAACATAAGGACTAAATTAATTAAAAATGTAAGTCACAATTAAAAATCAAATAACAAGAAGAAAAAGAACACTGACTTGCAAGCCATGAAAGGGAAGTAGTTGATGAGGGTGGAAACGCCATGGATGAGAACATTCCTAGAGAGGAGGACCTCCTTGGCAACAGGAACCATGGTGCCAACAGGGTAGGCCTGAGAACGTTTCTCGATTTTCTCCAGAATCAAGGGGTGGAACTTCCTCAGGTCTACTTTGCTGGTGGCGTAACACCGGCGAGGGCAGCCACCTGATTCAACGAACAAAGCAACATTGTGCCGCGGAATCTTACTCAATGCCATTGAAACCTGCAATGAAAGCAAAAGAAAAAACATTGAAATCGGCAAAGGGGCATTTCATTGAATGATATCGTGAAAATCTATTTGAAATTGGTACTGACCTCGTACAATAGAGATGTGATACGAGGAAACCAAGCCCCAATGGAATCTCAGACGGTGGATCTCGATTCTTTCTTGTGGGTTTTGTGCACTTGTTTACGAATGCTTGTTTACTCGTAAGAGTGAGTTCCTGAGTTGAATTTTAAAAGGGAGGAATGAGAGTTTGAGAGTTTTTAATTAAACGGGAAGAGGTTGGAGAATTTATATGAACCCTCGGAGACCCATCCATGACCCTCTCTTAAGGCTTCGTTTGGATTAGGGGAAGGGGATGCAGTGGAGCGGAAGGGAGAGAGAGGTTTGAAAGATCCATTGTTTGTGTAATTAAAAAAAGGATGGAATCAGATGGAAACCAATGGTATTAATTCCATTATGTTCCATTACTTTCCCCCACTTTTGCTCCTTCCCACTTTTGCTCACTCTTAATTGTATTTTTTACTTCTCAATTTTTATACTCTCAAACAAGGAAATGTTTTTGGGAGAGACTTACTCACTTAATGTTATCTATGAGTCTCGAAAGATTAGTCTCATGATTGTCGGGTGTGGGAATACCTTGAAAAAACCAAAACAAGGAAATACTTACGCTTACCCTTCTCTTGGCCTCCTCTCTCCTTTATCTTTTCTCTCAGAACTCGTTTATGTGTCGCATTGGACATGATGTATAAACTTATACAATGCATTATATAATTATTCATTGTTAAGTGAAAAACATTGTATGTTAGATGTTTATCCATCAATTCACTCTTATACATTAAGGGTCTGTTTGATATGCTGTATAGTATAAGGCTTGATAGTATAATACTTGATTGTATTAGGTCAGATAGGATAAGACCAGATAAAATTTTAATATTATACAACGTTTGCTCATGCACTGTATAATTTGGTGGCGAAAGTGGTGGTGGATGGTGGTGGCGGCGGCGGTGGTGGCGGCACCGGTGGCAGTGATGGTGAAGGATGGTGGCGATAGTTATGATTGAGGGTGGCGGTGGTGGTGTGGGTAGTGGTAGTGGTAGTGGAGAAGGTGGTGATAGTGGAGGCTGGTGGACATGGTGGTTGCGAGTATATATAGTCGTAGCAGTACTGGTGGTGGTGAATGGTGGTGGTGTCAGCGGTAGCGCAGTGGTTAGGGTGGTGGTAGGGTGGTGTTGATGGTGGCAGTGATGACGGTGGTAGTGGTGGCTGCGGTACGGTGGTGGCTGTGATGGTAGTGGAGGAGGACGTACGATGGTTGTGGTGGCAGTAGGATGTTGGTGGCAGTGTTGGTGGCGGTAGGGTGGTGGTGGTGGTGGTGGATGAGAACAGTGGTTCTGGTGGCGATAGGGTGATGGTGGTGTCGGTGGCGGTAGGGTGGTGGTGTGGGTGGTGTTGGTGGTGGTGGCGGCAGTGGAAGGGGGTGATGATGGTGGTGGTGGTTGTGGAGGATGGATAGTGTAGATATCGACAGCGATGGCGGTGGTGGGGCAACGGTGGAGGGTGGTGGTGAAGGAGGACAATGGTTATGGTGGCGGTATGGTGGTGGTGGCGCCGACGTCGGTGATATTGTCGGCGATGGTAGAAGTGGTGGAGGGTGGCGGTGGTGGTGGTGGGTGGTTGTGGTGGGCGTAGGATGGCGGTGTTCGTGGCGATGGTGGCAGCGATCGTGGCGGAGATAGTGGAGGATAGTGGCGGTCACGGTAGTGGTAGTTGAAGGCGAATGGTGGAAGCAGTGGAGGGTGGTGGTGATGGTGGCTTATACGTCAAATCTTATCAGACTTTATCCATCACCTACATGATGGATTAAATAATACATCATTTTGATGTATAAGAGTGAGTTGATGGATAAGCTTATACAATACAATGTTAACACCAAACAATGGATAAACTCATAATGTATTGTATAAGCTTATATAATCATGCCTAATACGGCATACCAAACGAGCCCTAAAATAATGAATTATTTAATCCACCATATAGATGATGGATAAGATATTATAAGAGTGTTATATGAAAATAATAAATCCATCGCTACCCTCCACCACCCTGTACCTCCTCCACCACCTCTGCTGCCACTAGCGTTGCCTACATCACTTCCACCATTTCCACCACCACCCGCACCATCATCAACATCACCTTACAACACTATCACCAGAACTGCAGCCGCCATTGCCGCCACCACAATAATCTCCACCAACACCACCCACCACCACTACTACTACCACCACCACAACCACCGTCTCCACCATCCTCTGCTACCATCGTCACCACCATTATCATTGCTTATCGCCACGATCCACCACCGCCACCGTCACCGCCATCACTATCGCCACAACCACCTGCTTGCCATCACTCAGCATCATCACTGCCACCTCTACCGCCATAACCACCACCCTCCATCACCGCCTCCGCCGTTGTCATCACCACATCTTCACCACCCATTAATTCCATATCATCATTTTTGTACTATCTATCATTAATCAATATTTCACAAAACATATGATTACATCAATTTAAACAATGTATTTTTTTTGACTAAATTTTTATCAACCTACATTATCAGACCTTTATATTATACTACATTCCAAACGAGTCCTCAAAGTCTTCCACCCAGCTTCTAAAAACTCATAAACATAGTCCAAGGATGTACTTGAAACTTTAATTATAAATTTATATTACTAATTAATTTAAGGCTTAAATATGCTTGATGTCATTGAGATTGTAAAATAAATCAAATACGGTATCTCGAAAAAATTTCTTTGAAATCCTTGAGAATTTTTTTTAATAAAATTAAGTTATTTTCATCAACTTTGATCGGTTAACGGTCTAGTTACAAGCCGTCAACAGAGGTTGTTCACGTGGATTTATTTCACATCAATATGACACTTCAAAGAATTATTTTTCAACTCAAATTGATTCCTCTTAAAATCTCAGGGACATCAAACATATTAAGCCTAAATAAATCACGACTCTGACAAAAACATTCCACCGAAGAAGCAGGCAAGGTGGTTCTCCATTTCACATTTCTTTCTCTTTCTCTCGGCGAAGAACAGAGTCAGAGAGGAAGAGCCTTTTGGATTCAGAACGAGATGGATCAGATATTCGGCAAGGTTGGATCCTATTGGTTTAACCAGAAAGCCTCCAAGGAGATCAATTCCGTCGGCGACGACATCAACGTACGTGCAATTTCACTTTCTCCTGCAAAATTTCACTTTTTATTTCTATTTTTATTTGTTGTGAATCAAACACGAGGTTACAGTTTCGGATCCACCAAGATCTGAAAAAAGAATGCAAGAAAATGAGTTTTTTTTTTTGGAAATTGGGACCAAGATGCTGCATTTGACCCAATTTTGGTTGGGTTGGGTATGAATTTTGGAAAATTGAAAGTGTGAGGTATTGGATTATGAATGTTGACCTTGTTTTGATATCAATTATCAAGTTTATATCTTTGACAGAAAGCAGGGAATTAGGTTAATTTCAGCATTTTAGGCATAAGTAGTAGAGTCATGAAGCAAAATGTTTTCTTGTGTTGTAAAATGTCAGTGAGAGTTTTCAATTGTAACTACTAATTTCTTGATGTCCATATTTGTTCTCATTGCATCTATCAACTCTTAGCTTTTGCATTTATTATAGAGTTTTTAATGCATATAGAAGTTATGATTTTGAATTGATGGAGGGAAAAAAGCCTACCTGTCTAAGTTTGATTCCCAAAATCTGAAGATTAATGAGGCCATCATGTTATGGTGAGGGAGGAGTGTAGTTATATGAGAAATGGGTCGCGTCGGGAAATTCAGAAAGTCTATGTTGAAGCCCTTGTGCAGCTGGTTGCGTTGTTGTGTGAGAGTTCATGTGTTTCAGTTGGAGAATTACTCTCTTGTAAATACAAGCTAAGACCACTACTTACAATAAGTTTTCAATTGGCCCAAGCCTTCCCTGAGCTCCGCCATGGTGGGAGCTTTACAGAATTGGGTGGCCCTTTTGTGTAATCTGAATGCTCGGTAGGGAAAATAACATTGGGAATGAGCAAGGGAGCTGGAGAAGCCATTTTACCGTAGTGTATAGGCAATATATTGCGTGATATATTACATTTCTTGAATCAATTTTAGATGCATCAAGATGAACCCCATGAAAATTGAAATAATGTTGTTTCTTGGTTAACGTAAAGATAATTTACAAAATTTGCATTACAAATCCTTTGTGTATTTTAGTGTTTCTAACCATCAACTTATTTTTTTTTAACCCACTTATTTATGTTAATCTAGCTAAAATAATGTCACGTTATGGGTTGGAGTCTAATAATTATCTAATAATCTAAATAGATGTTTAAACTGAGTTTTGTTACTGTCAGGTGTATAAAAGCTCTTAATAAAAGAAAGTATGTTGGCTTGCTAATGACTTAACGGTTGCCTAGGCAGCTAACTCTTCCTGCTTAGGGTATCGAAAATGTCTTTGATACGATTAGTGGGAAAAAGGTGCGGTGATAAGATTTTCTGATTGCTGATAAATTGGAAGCGATTAGATAGTTTAGCATAAGCCTTGGTACATACTTTTCTTACTGTTGGAGATAATGAACCTCTCATATGTCAAATTTTAAAAACAAACATTTCTACTAGACTACAAAATTTGGTAAAGATGAATTTTAATTGCTTGGGTAATGTCCTTATTGACACCTTTTCTTTTGATGATCAGTCACTGTCAAACACTCTCGAAGAGGGAAGCAAATGGTTGGTCAACAAATTAAAAGGTTTGTATTTCCCTATTTCTATCTGTTGCTACAAGTCCAGGCTTTGAAACCCATGCAATATTTATGATTTCGTTTTCTTTAACCTTATAATCCAAAATAAAGAAATTGACAGAAGCTGTATAGGAACACACTCAGTTTATTATTATTTGGTGGATACTGATATTTGTTTGGTGGATTTATTATAGAAGATGAAGTCTTGAAACAGAAAATAGGTATAACGCCATGTACTGAGATACCCTGCAAATCCACTTTCTCCGTTGCCTCTCTATCTTCTCCCTTTCCCTTTTATGCCCATACAGATCGAACTTTCCCCTTTAAGACTCACTTGCAATCTATTACTATAAGTTTTCCCTCTCCCGGTGAGACCTGGATGTTTGTGCTCCATCTGATGTATACCTTAGCAATAGCAATAGCTGGTTTCCCAACATAATGGCATTAAACTTTATAATGGATCTGCAGGGTGAGTGGGCTGAAAAGAAGTTTGAGAATTTCTGAACTCTGAACCATGGATACACGACTGTTATTTTGGGAACGACAGTTTCTGCTGTGAATGTTTATTTGGAATTAATTTTCCTGAAGCTACTTTCAAAATTATTTCAAGAACAAGGAATTTAAAATGTACGAACAGGAAAAGATGGAAAACCGTCAATGCTTCTGTTTACTTCTCTTCTTCCTGAAATGCCTATCATCCAAATAGATTCCTCAAGCCATAAGTATGAATGTTGTTGAGATTATACTTGAAATAACAGTTGTGGTTGCTTTTGAAGTATGCTAAATGCTTCTTCATCACATGATTTCAAATCGCATTTCTCTAGATGACATATTATTTGTAGAACATTAGTGGATATATTTCTATTTTGAAGGAAACTTGAAGTTATCAATTATTAATTATTCTGGCATCTATTATAGTCTTTGTAGCTGTGGACTCTTGATTTGAAATTTACGCGCCATAAAAACAAAATTGAAATGTAATTGTAGTTCAATATAACTTTTTATGGAATCATTATTAGTTGGAAATTTGTTTGCCTGTCTCTTCTACAGAAACTAACATTATTTGAAGTGGCAATAATTTTCTCACCTCTAATACTTATACTGCACTCTGCAGCAGAGCATACTGGCATTGTAACATTAACTTTATAATGTATGTCCCAGTCATCTTGTCCAATGAAGTGGAATCTGAGAATTAGAAATTTGAAACCAATATTGTCATTTTGTGCGTAAAACGACAATGTCATTTGATCTATCTAACCCACCCGGTAATAGACTTTGGTTATTACACTGCTGTCAAGTATTAGTGTGCAGTTACTTATTTATTGGCTTTCGAATCCCACTTGCATGAATTTCGAAAACATGCTAAATAAAGATAATTCATGCACCCTTAGCTTTCTCATGTTATTTATTTGTCTCATACTTGTGATTAAGCAAATCAAATGAGGTAAAATAAATGTTATCCCTCAATTTCATGTTTATGTTTTGATCACTTAACAGGAAAGATGCAAAAGCCATTAACGGAGCTGCTAAAGGAGTATGATCTACCAATCGGAATCTTTCCTCGTGACGCAACAAACTATGAATTTAACCCAGAGACAGGAAAGCTTGTTGTTTACATTCCTCAAGTCTGTGAAGTAGGCTACAAGGATTCATCAGTTTTACGCTTCTTCACCACCGTGACTGGTTATCTGGAGAAAGGAAAGCTAGCAGACATAGAGGGAATGAAGACAAAAGTGTTGATCTGGGTAAAAGTGACAACCATTTCCTCGGAGGGATCGAAGCTCTATGTGACTGCTGGCATGAAGAAAACAAGGAGTAGGGAAGCATATGAAGTTACAAGAGATGGTATATGTATAGATAAGTTCTAAAGCCTTAACATCATTTTGTCTATAGTTTGGCAATATGTAAAAACCTGTATGTTCTTGTGGACCATTTTGATCTTCTTTTCCTTGGTTGGTTATTGTAAGTAGTGGTAAAATATGTATCTCAGATACTGCCTTGCAATTCCAATGTTGTGATTTGCTGAAAGTGAAATCTATTCGGTACTTGTTCATGGCGCTTGTTAGGGGTGTTCCCATAGCAAATGGTACTCTATAATCTATGTATAGTACTTTATTTTTTAAAGAAATGAAAATGATGTTACACACAATACTACTATTTTTTTGTCATGATGATACACTAATCTAGTTATGGTAGTACACGGCACACAAAGCCCATGTTTTTTATTAGGTTTAATAATCAGAGTTTCCAATACAATCCGAGAAAACATTAAGAACAAAGCATGCTTACTCACTTATGTTGATATAAGTAACTACCATACTAGAAAACTACTGCTTATTAAAAAAAAACCATACTAGAAAACAAACAAAGCCCCTAAATCTAAATTCCTACCAACACTGAATGAGGCGAGCAATTTTGTTTTTCTTTCCAATTTAACCAACAACTCCAACTTCTGCAATCTAAAAAAGCCTTCAAGGAAGCCTACATTGTGGCTATGAAGCCACAATACTAAAATTAAGGAAAATAAACAACTTCAGAACCAACTTTACCCATCAACAGTAGAGAATATAAAAGGAAGAGGAGGGTGGTGGTGGTAGTGGTGGGAATGGTCATAGACGAGTGCGAATGCAGCGGCAGCGGCAACACGATAATGAAGGTGGTTGTGTCATGGCGACGGTGCACGAAGTCATCGATAGAGGCAACAAGAGATGGAGGTATTGAAAACATCCTTGAAGGAGTGGAACTTCACTTCAATCTTTGTAGAGAAAGCCATTGTATGTGTATGACTGTATGGTCGATTGAAAATCTATATATTTGGAATAATGAATTCATCATACCCATTCAAACCTCTGGAAAAAGTTGACATTGGGCTACACAAAAGAACCTGCATTCAACATTTCAACATAATAGCCCTACGCCCCTACTAGAATTTTACATCTTGTCGTGTTTACCAAGGTAAAGCCAACAAGGAGTTGCGTCTTGCATTCTATAAGCTTGTTCTTGGGAAAAAAATCACATACTCACAAATTAAAAAGTGAGAGATATGAATAATAATGTGATGAAAAAAATAAGAGAATAAAAAATGGATGAAAATAGGAAAAAAAAAAGATAAAAATAAGTGTTACTAATATATAGAGTTACTTGTTCATTTTTACTATCAAGAAATTGATGATTTGTATACAATTTTTGGCACAGATTCCCATATACTATATAAATATAAGTGTAATTTTGCATAAATATTAAATATATGATTTATAACATTTTTAATTCAAGTTGTCATTTATCAATGGTAATAATAATCAATTTAAATGAAAATTGAACTCATAAATCTTGAATCAATTATGAAGTAGTTGAATTATCAATTTTGAAGTTAGATAAATAGTGAGGAGTGCTAGCAACACTCATTGTAACATTTTCTCAATGAGTGATTGAAATTCATGAAGATTCCATTAAACTGAAAATAAGACTCATATTTTTAATGGATCCCAGATATTCGAAAGAGAATGCTAAAGTAAATAAATATGACAACATTTTTCGTAATTAATTTCCACTTTATACATGACATGTTTTCATTCAGATTTGAATTAAAATAAGTAAATGATTTAAAGTATATGTACTATCAGTGTAATTTTTTTTATACCGATATCCGATCCAATAATGGATTGTCACATAAAAATATGCTTTTAATTTAATTAAAATAAAAAGAATGTAACTACATTTGAACATAAGACATTTAATAATTGGATTTTTTTTGAACCTAATAATTAGATGTCAATATAAAGTAGCTTTATACTAATATTGCATCAAAATTAAACCATAGCGTTGCCTTGTGATCATATGTCAGACCCTTCATCTCTCAAGAGCTTCAGAAAATAGGATTAGCCCCCCTGACCCTGTTAACACTCTCCTTCTTGTTGAAGGGGAAGTAGATTCTCACCCGTGCAATTATCAAAACATGCATTTTCTTTCAAAGGGTTAGTAATGTATGAACGAACTTTAAGAATTATGAGGCTTTGGAAAATATCTCAATAAATAAATACAAAGAAAAAATAAAGTTTTACTCTCATTTTATCATTTTGAAATTCAAATAGTATATAAAGTTTTCATTACTACGTTCTAATTTAGTTTTAGCATCCAAACAAAGCCTTAAGAGAAAAAGTAGAAAACATTTATCTGTCAGTCACTGAGTTGAAGTTCTCAGTCTCCGAACGCTATTGGACAAAAGCTTGTTTGGCCCACTTTGGCGGTTTCCTTAACTCCTATCTCCACTCGCTTCATTCTCTCACTTTCATCCAACGCACTTCCATTTCATTCACTTTGTGGTGTTTCTGTTTTCTCTCTTTTATTTATTCTGGAATTTCTTGTTTATGTCATCTAAATTAATAATAGAAGAAGAAAAATCCAATTATTAGGAGATATATTTGATCTTTACCCCTTTTAATCACAGAAGGTTATCATTTGCTTAATATATAAGGTGGTAAGTGAAAACATATAAAGTACCTTCGTGAACAACTGCATATAACCTTCACTACAAATTCTACACATTTAATTTGATGAGAAATTCTATATATTTAATTAAACAGTAAAAATGTTAACTAATACTTCCTCAGCTCCATTATAAATAATAAATGAATGATTGGTTCAAGTGGTACATATTTGATTTCTCTTAAATTCTCGAGTTAGAGTCTTGTAAGTGAAAAAAACCTCCATTAGAAGAGTTAATCTTATCATAATGTGAATGTTTCCAACTCAAATTGAACTACCTTCCCTAAAAGACACATGTAAGCAAAATAAAAAATGTTGTTTAAAGTTATGCATGAGAATTAAGAACTCATTCGATAAATACTTTGATTAAAATATCTCTATTTAAATTTGAGTCATATTAAGAAGAGTGAAAGATGTGATTTAAAAAAAAAAAAAAAAGAGAGTGAAAGATGTTTATTTGTTAAGTGAATTTTGAAAGTTATGATAAATGAAAATAGAAAGCGGTAAGTGAGAGTTATAATACTAAAAAAGATATAGAATGAAGAAAGTGAGATAACTAATCGTGAATTTCTAAAACATTATATATTTTAAAAAATATGTGAAAAGTTGAAAACACATATACTTTGGAATGGAGGGTGCAGTTTATAAAAGAAAAATTACTAATAAGTTGTTGATACAATGGTAAGTAAGGTATACATGAGCCTTTTAGGATGTTTGAATCATGAAAAAACATTCGTTAAGAGAAATATATAACTATTTCACGACCATGCGAAGATAGAAAACAAAATAAAGGAGCAATTAAATTCATAGACATTAATTTTAAATATTTTAATTTACCTTACATTAAAAAGAAGAGTTTAATGGATATGCACTGACAGTGTAAAATAGTTTTACACAGTCATCCAATCAAAGCATGCCACATAAGAGAGATAATTACATTTGACTTTAATTTTAATTAAAAGAATAAGATATTTTCTGATTTGGCGAAATTCAATTAGATGTCTGTGTAAAACTATTTTACACTGTCAGTGCATATCCATTAATTAAACTCTAAAAAGAACCCTCTTTATAATAAAATATGAAATAGTCGCCGTATGATAGTTTAAGTGGTAGGACCAGGGGGACATATGAGTTAGGTAGAGGGAGATCCAGTGATCGATTCCTGGCGGGTGCAATTTATCTTTTCGATATAACAAAAAAAAATTTTTTTTTTTTGAAAAATGCATTTATTTGTTGAAAAGCTCTAAGCGCGAGTAGCACAACAACACAGTACTCTCGCGCGTAAGAAAAACATGACCGAAAATTTCTATCGATGCTCAATTAAACGACAGCAACGTGGAACGGATTTTTCCGCTGATTCCACGTTCACACTGGATAGGCCACGAGCTCGCCACACGCCAGTACACCAAAATCAATCTCAACCGTCCACGCAAGATTCCATCCAACGGTCCAAAAACAACCTTAATTCCCAAACTACCCCTCACCACCACTACTTATATCACCTTTGTCCCTCCCTTCATCTTCATCCCTCAGAGCCGCCATTGATTCATCCCTATCTTCCTTCTCTTCTCCATTTCTCTTCCTTTCTCTGAATACCCATTTTGAGATTTCGCTCTAATGGCTCTTTCTTCTTCCAATGTTTCTGTGTTTTCTCTCTCACCTGTTGTGGGTGATGTTTCAAAGAAGCTTGTTTCTTCTTCTTCTTCTTCTTCTTCTATGAGCTTTGTTCCCTCTTCTTCTTCTCCTTGTTCTCAGAGAAGGAGCTTGAAGGTTTCTGCTGTGGATGCCACGGTGTCACTCACTGGGGTGATCTTTCAACCCTTTGAGGAGGTTAAGAAGGAGGTTCTGGCTGTTCCTATAGCTCCTAATGTTTCCTTGGCTCGTCAGCGCTTTGAGGATGAGTCTGAAGCTGCAATCAATGAGCAGATTAAGTAAGAAATCCCTTGATTCTTATAGTTTTTCATTTAAATTTGTATTATTGTCCTTAATTTGTGTTTTTCTGTTTCTATGTTTGTAACTTTTTGAAGATCTAAAGATCCATTTTTACCTGATGAATCACTGATGTATTCTTTGTTTTATTATCTTGTTATCCACTTATTCCCCAAGATCCATATGGTAGTTGTGACCTTTGTATCTCAGTTGATTTTGATTGTTTATTTTATTTTTTTATTTTTATGGTATTTTTTACTCCCTTTATGTGAAAGTGAAATCTTTTGCTTGTGTTTTTCTGTTTCTTTATTGTAATTTTGTAAAGATCTAAAGTTGATGCATTTTTTCCCTGCAGAATCACTATAATATAATCTTTGCTTTATTATTCTATTATTACCCAAGATCCATTTGTGTTTACCTTTCTATCTTAGTTAATTTTTTACTAATTTCTTCTTTTTATGGCATTTATTACTTTCTTGTTGTTAAGGAGAGTCTTTTTGCTAACAACCTATTTTGCCTTTCAAATCTGAATACAGTGTGGAGTACAACGTTTCCTATGTGTACCACTCCCTCTTTGCATACTTCGACAGGGACAACATAGCCCTCAAGGGGCTTGCCAAGTAATTAACCTAAACCCATACATGTTACCTCTTCCTTGTTGTTTCATACATTTCTCAAATGGGTTTTCATTTTATTGTGTTGTTTGGTGGAGAACAGGTTCTTTAAGGAATCAAGTGATGAAGAAAGAGGGCATGCAGAGAAACTGATGAAATATCAGGTTGGTGTTGAACATTCTTACCCTTCTTTTTGGCTCCTCATTTTAGGATCTACCTTTTAATCAAGGTTCAAACTTTATTAGAAAGCATGTTGTAACAGATTCCTAAACTTACTGGTTGAAACCAATTACTATCCTTAACATTACTCTGTTATGTTTTGGGGACAATCATTAACATGGTATTTTAGAACCAATCATGATTCTTTAGGTGATAGCATTAGCTGATATTGTTCCCTGCTTTTATAATGGATTAATTAATTTTATGAACTCTGTGTTTGTTTAGAACATTCGTGGTGGAAGGGTGGTGCTGCACCCTATTGTGAGTCCCCTCTCAGAATTTGCCCATGTTGAAAAGGGGGATGCATTGTACGGTGAGTGTTCTGTTTTCATTACTCAAGATGCCGTCATTCACCTTGATCCCTCATCATATGTGCTGATTTTTCTAATTTCCTTTTTGGATTTGATTCAGCCATGGAACTTGCTTTGTCATTGGAGAAGTTGGTGAATGAGAAACTTCTGAATCTTCACAGTGTAATGCCTCTATTTTTTGATTGATTTTTTCTTTCATGATGCCATAATGCCATAAACTATTTCACCTAACCATAACAAAAGATTTTTTCTTAGTCTGTGTCATGTTAGGATAATCTCACCGGTTCTTTCATGATCTCACTTGTTCTTTCATGATTAATAGGTGGCGGATCGTAACAATGACCCTCAACTTGCAGACTTCATTGAGAGCGAGTTTTTGGATGAACAGGTAAAACTTTGCTAAATGTCATTAAGGATTGAACACCCCTGTTCCTTAAACTAGGAAAAGGCAATATACTTACCATAACAGAAATGAATGAAACAAGAAACTTCATGGTTGGGATTCATTGATGAGATTTAACGCCTCAGCTCCTTCAATTAAGGAAATGCAATAAACTTACTAAAAAAAGAACTGAATGAAACGATAATATTTAGGTGTAAATGGAACAAGTGAAAGGTTCTGTTCTGTATTAGTGATCATCTACCACATAATATACATTAGATTATCTATGATTTTAACAGATTCATGATATTTTTAGTGTTAGCTGTTATGCACATGAAAAATGGCAACAAGAAAAGTTTAGTTCTAAGAGGTAGTACTAGGGGTTTGTCATGGAAAAATTGCTTACACAATGGTATGAATTAGTCAAATTTCTTGGTAAAAACCAGCTGTCAACATGTGACTCAAATTTCTCATGTAGAACATGTTGTTTTGGTTTGTACAGGTTCAATCAATTAAGAAGATATCAGAGTATGTGACTCAGCTGAGATTAGTTGGAAAGGGTCACGGTATGCTTATGATATATATGCTATTCAACTTGCTATTGTGGGATCAACATTTACATAAAAAATTTACTAACTCTGTTGTATTCTGCTTGTAGGTGTGTGGCACTTTGATCAACGCCTTCTTGAAGAGGGAGGTCATGCATGATCATGAACAGCATGCAGCTTTCCACATGTTTGATGAAGTAGTAGCACGGTGTCTTGCAATTTTAGCCCAGTGAATAAGTGTAGTATCTCGTAGGTAGTGAAGATGTAGGTGGTGTGTGTATCATAGCTTGATTGTAGAAGACTTGAGTCATTATTCTGTGCAATGCAATCATGTGTGTTTGTAGCTTCGAATTACTTTGTTTTAGAAATAAAAATGCAACATTAAACATTCATCATTCAAACACAATATAATAACACACAATCACTATCACCATGCCAACAACATAACAATGAACAAAAACATCAATAGGAGAGGCATTGGTGACTTGCAGTGAGAAAGTAGATGAAGAAACGAATCAGAATTTCAAAATTCTTTGAAAACCCTGTTCAAACCCCAAACTCCTCCATGGATTAATCTTCAGGACTTGAAAACTAAGAATAAAGTTAATGCTCTAGCAAGGCACAAAGAAGATGATGTGCGCAAGAAATTGGTCATTAAAAGATGGTTCTCTATGAAAGAGCAAATGAAAATGTACTTGGATCACTAAGTATATTTCTTTATATGATTTTAAACCTGATGGTTTTGATTCAGCGCATAAACTTACACGGCATGAGTTTCGATTGTAACCTGAGAGTGATGGTGATGTGCTGGTTAGTGAGGTTCAAGGAAGGAAAATAGAATTGAATCTTGAGATGTTCCACTTGAGGAAATAAGAAAGAAGAGGTAATCAGTTGACAGTGAGAACAGAGAAGCGAAGCAAAAACTGTTTGATTGCTGAAAATTTGCACCCTAATGATAGACTTCTCCATTATCTTTTGTGATTTGTCATTGGATTGGTAAGGCCGGGTCCACCTCTTAGGACATAAACAGAATCCTAGCGGGTTGGGCTAGTCTTAACTAAATGTCCATTAAGCTATTGTAAGACCCATTTTGTAATAGACTTAAGGTTAGAGTCATTGTCCCACCATACAAGATAAAACCCTATTCATAATAAATCCAATTCTCTATTGAGGTAAACAATCCTTGCACAAAACCCTATATCTAAGATATCTAGGACAGGTAAGAACATTATTCCTAAGGGTTTAAATCATGCTCAGTACTATTGAGCTACAACTTATATATGGGATTTAAGAACACCTTGGAGTTTGATTAAACTTTCGTGATTATAAGCCACATGATGAAGTGTAGAGAGAAAAATCATTTGCCTTACAGTTTGACTATTACTGATATTCTTAAGTATTGCAATATTAATTTCTCTAATGAAGCAAATACATTGATGCGTACACGAGATAATATGATAAGTTGCAATGCAATGTGTATGGAAAGAAGGACATCGTGTTTGATAAGGTTAATAAGACCTCCAAAAGTGATGTTGTTGGTTTTTAGACATTTTTTTTAGAAAGATAAAAGATATATAAATATAACAGAATGGGGAGTTACACTTTCAAACGGAGAAAAACCGTTAAGGCGAAAAAAGAAACTCCCAACAACCAGGGACGGATACATGTTCAACATCATGAGGGCAAGTGCCCTCACTTAAATTTAGAAAATATCATTAGAAAAAAAATTAAGTAGTAAAAATATGTGTTTTTTAATGATTTATTTGGTAAAAAATGCCCTCACTTATATCTCACATTGTTATATACCCTCACTTGAGTAGTAAAAGTATGGTTTTTGATGACTCATTTAGTAAAAAATGCTTTCACTTGTGTCTGTTTTGGTAAAAAAATTCATAACTTCTAATAGTATGTGTTAATTTTTTTTATTACAAATTTATATGGATATATTGCCCTCACAACATTAAATTTCTGGATCCGTCACTGCCAACAACCAAGAACCCGACTAAAACCCCAATAGAGAAAACCAAACACCAAAACACCACTAAAAAGCCAACACAACCATCAGAGAAACAACCAAATACACCAAAAACAAAATCCATCAGCTTGATGCATGTTGGGTTTTTAGACTTTAAGATGGAAGTAAGAAACATCAGCTTGATTTTCATTCAATAGAAGAGATACTTAGAGCATCTTTATCCATCACATTCATTAAAGTGTCTACACTTTATTTTATATAATTCGTTACAACTCCCCATAGTGCCACATCATCTAGACCATTTTACTAACTTTTTACTCCAACTCAACAACTCTTAAAAGTTTCTCTAGTCCACCCCACAATCAACATCACACTTTTATATTTTATTATTTATCTTCATTTCAATTAATTATATTTTTAATTAACTTTGAAATAATGAAAAATAGAAATAATTAAAAAATAAAATAGTAGAAAATAGAAAATTCAAATTTATAATAATTATGAAATGTTAGAAAAATACAATATCATAAAATTATAATACAATCTATTTGTTTTTGTTCTCACGTCCGAAACACTCCCAAATATGCTCCACTAAGTCTACTTGAAGGTGACGATGTATATCCCTTTGACGAATATGTGCTCTCATCCGTAGGTACGCTGCAAAACCAAGAGGAGAGCCACTAAATAGTTTAGGTGTTGATGCGTCATTCTCTGGTTGGTCGTACAAAAAATCAATATTGCCACCATACTTTGCTCTTTCATCTTCAACAGTCATGTTATGCATACATATATTATGAAACGTGATTGAAGTACTCCGAAAGTACGCTCCACATATTTTCTTGCCGCTTCTTGATGTTGGGCGAACAACTCTCTGTTTTCTCCTTGTGGCATTGAGATTTTTTTGACGAACATTGCGCATTCTGAATAAATTCCATCAGCTAAAAAGTAAATAGTAGCCTGTGTCATATGTGGTTCCACTCAATGTAAATTGTACCTCAGGAGCTTGCCCTTGCAAAACCTCATTAAAGACATTAGATTGGTTGAGGACGTTGATGTCATTATTTGAACCTGCAACACCGAATAATGCATGCCAAATCCATAGGTCTTTTGATGCTACTACTTCGAGGATGATTGTAGGTTTGCCATGGTCTCCTGGACAGAATTGACCTTTCCATGCGGTAGGAAATTTTTTCCAAACCCAGTGCATACAATCAATGCTTCCTAACATACAGGGAAACCCACGTGCGTCCCCTATTTCCATAGAGCGTGTGACTTCATGGTTGTTCGGTTTTCTCAAGTACTCTGGCCCAAATATCTCATGTATTCCTGTAACAAACTTGATCAAACATTCCATTGTGGTGCTTTCACTAATTCGCACATACTCATCCACACTAACGCTATCAGCTGGTGACCCATAAGCCAACATACGAATTGCAGTAGTGCATTTCTGTAATGGTGAAGACCCATTCTACCAGTTGTACAAAAATGGGTAGAATGAGTCTTTCACCATTTCAATGTTCGATGTTTGTTGGTGAAAGACCCACACCTGTTATGTTTGATGTTTGTTGTTCTTGGTCATGAGTTCTTATTCCTCGTGATTTTTATTATTAATAATATTTTCATTTTAAAAAAAAAAATGTACGCTACTACATAGCTCCAATAAAATAAAAAAACTTAAACATTGTATCTTATAAAAGTTAAACATTCATTCTAACGGTTATAAAACTTAAGACTAGGAAAAAAAATTAAGATTAGAACTTAATACTGATGCATATGACATAAAACTTAAACATTACATAATATAAAACTTGAACATTACATGATATAATAGATAAACTTAAAGGATTACATGATATAGTAAAATATAACATAAAAACCAAGGATTACATCACATCATAGACTTAATCTAATTCATGCATATTTCTGTTATGCATATTTCAAAATTGTAATGAAGTTGTACCTTGTTCATCTCAGTTGTATCCTTCATGAGAACTCCAAACTCCTTCAATGTCACCTCTCTCTCTTTTAAGGCGTCTCATTTATGTTGCCTCAGCCAACCTTTTGTTTTGGGACTCTTGTAGCATTTCCCTTAACTCAACAATACCGGAAGAAGTTTCTTTCTTTTTCTCCTTTGCCTTCCTCTTTGCGTCCTTATTTCCCATTGGACGGTGTGAATGGGATGATGTCGGGTCAAATTCAAAATGTGTGGGCGTGTCCAACGGGGATGATGTGTACGCTCCTGAAGTGGAAGTCTTTGTTCTTTTTGAAGAATTATCACTCAACCGTGAATTCCATTTTGGATCATCTTTCAATAGACGCCATGCATATGCAAGTTTGAATGGTTCTCCTTCATCTTGGTTGAAAATTGAAAATGCATCATTGATGACATCATTTTCAGAGCTACCACTTTTTTTTTTCCTTCCGACTGCATGTTTGTAGCACCAAACAAACTTTTGAACTACGGTGTTTATCTTCTTTGTCTTCTTCCAACGACATTTTTGCGCATTTGTGCCCCTTTCTCGTAAATGAGAGTGATGCTAATTATAGTTGTCTTTGATCCTTTACCAAAAGCTATATGCTTTTTTATCATTGCCCCTAATTGAGTCATTCGAAATATTTAGCCAGGATTGGACCAAAAGTTTATCATCTTGCATTGAGAACCTTATCTTATGATTGGTGCGACCATCCACTATTGCAGCTTCATTGAGAGTAACAATTTCCGCGCCAATTGGAGGTGAAAAAGGCGCAACTTGAGACTCTAGTATGGACCCTATTAGTGAATCTCTAGCACTGCTTCCTGTTGAAGCCCCACTAAACATGGCGGGATTGAGTGTTGCAAATTGAATTGTACCTCAAGGTTGGCTTGACATTGCAAATTGATTACCCATATTTGACATTTGTGGATGAAAGAAACTAGGAAATGGAACCATAGGAAAATTTCTCATGTTTGGTTGATGATGAGAATTTAAAAACATTGGAGAATTTTGATCACTAGAGGATTGAGAGTATTGCATCCAATTAAAAAGCATATTGGTATTAAATTGATTGTGAGCTATTTGTGTAAAAACTTGGAGCTCAATTGTATAAATTTTGTGTTCAATACACATTTGATATAAACACAATTTTTTACCGTTGAAATTGTACAAAATGTTACCGTTATATAATATGGACGTTGGTGCTCAAGAATTGTGGATATTAATTTTTTTTCTAATTATTACATAATTGAATGACTTGGTACAATTGGAATGATACAGTTTATTTCCATGAGCAAATAGCCAAATATAATAATATATCTTCTTTTGTCTTATACGAAGACCTTTTTTAGAGACACACTCCATTAAGCCATGCTGTCAAGTTTCATGTGCTCCAATAGTGTGAGACACTAGTGAAGAGTCTCTTTAGTGTGAGAGACTCTTATACAAAATACATTGAACATATTGATTTAGAAAACCAGAAAAGTAAAACCGCTTAAACAAGAAATCTATCTAATGGTTCTACATTTCATGATTACATTACATCAAAAGATTTCCTATTAGACTTAGCCTACATAACCTAAGGAAAAGACTTAAACCTAACACTCCTTGATACTCCTTAGAGGCCCCAAGCTTGCTTTGACTTGCCAAATGATCAAAAATCTTATTGCAAAAAACTCCATGATTTTGATAATAGCCTTTATCAACTAATCTTACCTTAAATGTGTTCAAAGAACCATCATAATTTAATTTAGTTCTATAAATCTGATTAACACAACCATCTTTTAATGACTTGGCTTGTCATCAATTTTTAATTTCTAGGTTTGGGTGAGTTTTAAATTTCTGGGTTTGGTGATTTATTTTTGGGTTGTTACTAGGAATGAAGAACATGAATGATGAAGATGAATTTTTGGAGGTTAAGATTTTTTTTTAAATGAAAGTTATGAAAGAGGATTAAGGATAATATGTTGTGATTAAGATTTTTTTAAACGTGTCTGTCACATCATTTTTTTTGAACATAAATCTTTTATTAGAGATGAAATGGGTCCAGCCCAAGATACACAGCAATAGTTGCATTATGCAGGGTCAATACAAACGCAATAACGATTTATGACCTGCCAACTATTGAGAGCAAAAAGCTAATTATATATAATCAATAGTGATTTGCATATATACATATATATATATATATATATGTATATATTTATGGTCAATTCCCTAATTTGCATAAAATTGAAGAATTAAATCAGTTGGTTTGATACTATAGATATTGATATGAAAATAGTTTTGTCTTTTATTTTATCTCAAATCTATTGTCAACGACTTTTAAGTTTCAATTTGATATGACGAATCTGGTAATTATGGACTATTCGTATATATTTAGGTTGGGTATTTAATTGAAAATGGGACATATTTGTTGTTGCAACAGACTATTCACGCCACAACACTACAAAGCCGCAACCGCAACACCTGCAACCGCGATCGCAACCGCAATTTAAAACCCTAAGTCAGGCGTTAGGTATGGGCAGCTAGGCCTAGGCTTAACCTTGTCCAGACTCCACAAAAATCATAACTCCGCCACTGATGGCAAGAGCTTTGCCTTCCTTAGCCACCTATTCATTGTGCAACCTTATTTGAGTTATTGTTGGGTTGTTTTGTACAGGGGCAGATCCAGCGGGGTGGCTTACCGATGCTTCGCACCCTCGTATATTTTAAGTTTTTATAGTAATATTATGTAAGAAAATATTCTCGCCCATGTAGTCAAGATAATATAAAGTAAAAGTTAGTAGAAATCATAAATTACATGGTGGTACAGTGGCAAGCACTACTGCCATTTTTGTACAAGTCCCAAGTTTGAATCCTTGATCCCTCAGTTTTATATTTTTTTAACGAAAAAAAATTTCAAACATGGACAAATGATTTGAATGAGTCGAACCCATTCCAACAAGAATATTGTGAGAATGAACTACCACTATAATAGATGCAACTCTTGAACATTAATGGCTCAAACGTGCGTTGCGTTTGTTAACTATTTTCCAATTTTCACATGCGTATGACTTAGTGTTCAGAAAAACGCAAGAACGCTCATCTCCCCCCAAATCACGTTTTTCCTGAAACGTAAAATTGGAGCATTGGCGTTAAGGAACAACGTTTGACCGTTGGAGACTAGTTTTTTTGACTTTCACCAACTCTCTTCATTGCACATCAGATCAAGTTCAAAGCTTTGGCTTCATATCACTACACATATGAATCACATCAGATTTTGAATTAAAGGCAGGTTTTTGGATTTCACCAACTTATTGAAAGCTTTGGCTCACTCCTTTCGCATCAGTAATGAAAGGTAAAAGTAAAATTTAATTTTGGGTTTCACCAAATCTCTTGAAAGTTTTGGGTGGTTTAGACCTTGAATGAAAGGCAAGTAGATGCAAGTGGGTGCATCAGACATTGGTACAAACCTTGAATTGAATTATGGCTCTCAAGTCCTTACCTCACTCACCAAGTCATCTTATGTGCATCTGATAGAGAATTAAAGGCAACCGGTAAATCCATTTATATCTTGGTTTGTTATTCCTTTGTTGTCTCTATTTATATATTGAAAAGCATCGGTTCACCTTATCACAATGGATGGTTGAGGACTTGAAGAGTGTTTTAAGAGGGTTCTCTTTGTAATTATATTTGTGGTTCATTCTTGTAAGCTATTTCAGGTTTGTAACTATTCTACTCTTGCTATTGTTTACTCTTGCTTAAATGAATGTGCTATTCAATATTCATGCGTGTAATCTGAAGAACTGGGTCTTGGTCACTTTTAATGTTCCAAAATTCAAACTGGGTCTTGATCTGAAAAATTGTGTAATATGTTATTCAATATTTTATTTTTGACATGCTGAACTGAAATCCTATGTTCAATCTACTGATGTTAGAAAAACTGCACATTTACTAGATTTTAAGACCCTAATTAATCTGCTATTCACAGATTTTATGAGTCTTTATCTTGTGTTTCAATTTCTGTTATGATATTTTGGTAATGATATGCTGAATTATTGTAGTTTGTTATGACCAACTTAATACTGTTATATACACTTTTATCATGCACTCTGAAGATGAAGATATCCTTGACAATGACAATGACAATCAAGTTGGTGAGAATCCATCCATAATTGTTGCCTCTTCGACAGAAATGGATTTTGTTCGGAACTCAAATAGAGATCAGATTGTAGATAGCATGCAAAATCACTAGTTTTGTATTTGTACTTTAAAAATGTAATCTATTTTTTATCCAAACACCATCTGCCCTATGATGTGATGATTTTCCACCTTTGTTATTAATTTATTTATACCCACAGTTATAATGTTTGGAAAATTAGGATAATAATGTCTTTTTTTTTATTTTAATTCTAAACGTGAGTTTGATTCATATCATCCAAACAATATTCATTTTTTTCACAATCACGTTTGTTACAAATCATCCAAACATAAATCACGTTTACTCAAACACAATTATACTAAAATCACGTCCGAAATCACATTAATTCAAAGACCACATTTCCAACGGAATCTCAAACGGGCACCAAATGATGTTTTACGTAACTTCTACATCTAAATAACAACATCAATAGTCATTTTGATAAATATTCGATACCAATTTTCATGTGTTATTTACTATTACTTTTGTAGATAACAAATACAGTTTTTTGTTGGTATCTCTTATATTCGAACTAATTATATATTTCTTTTATTTATAAAAAAATATCAAAAGTAAGTTTGGATTTGTATGTGAAAATTATACCCAAAATTATACCCAAAAGTAAGTTTGGATTTGTATGTGAAAATTATACCCAAAAGTAAGTTTGGATACACAATAAAAATCATGCAAATGAAAAATTATAGTCGACACAAGAAACTTCACATTATTTTTGTTTACTATAATTTTTTAAAGTATTACCAAACGTGCATATATAAATCATTTGTTTGATCTGTAGTCCTCCCAGTGTAAATATCCTGGCTATGCCTCAGGTTTAGTAGAGGGGCTGGATTGTTTCCATTTTCTGCCATATTCAATAAACTTTGAGCTTTAAGATAAGTTCTCATTTTTGTAGCCCATAAATCATAGTTTTCACCTGCAAATATAGGAGGTGGAGGCAAGGAGTTGTTGTTGGGTATCATTCTTATTTGTGTTTTTTGGGTTGAAAGTTCCTCACTTGTTTTTCCTTCTCACTCACAATCCCCTTAAGATTAAGGAGGTCTTCATGCTATTTGTTGGTCTTTAGAGTCTAAGTTTGAAGTAAAAAACAACAACTTGATTTTCATTCAATAGAAAATATACTTATACAAAATACATTGAGTGAAGACTTAATTTTCTACACTACTTGACAACACATTGTCTTAGAAAACTAGAAACGTAACACTTAAACAAGCAACTTATCTAATGATGTTATGCATTTCGTCATTACATTACATCAAAAGACTTCATAATAGACTTAGCCTACATAACCTAAGGAAAAGACTCAACACTTACATAACTTATCTCTTTTGTTCAAGATGATCTTATTCTTCTCATATTAATACAGTTGCTTCTGATATCCCTAGTGCCTATGGTCACCCTTCTCTTTAGTTGGTCATTGATCGACTTGATTCTCTTCAAGCTCTTATGAGTGTTTGAGCAACATCGTGTTCGTTTTGAATGATTTGATACTCGTCTTAATAAAATTGATGGACTCTTGGAAAATTTGAAGGATTCGACTAGAGGATGATTAGTTGTTTTGATGTACTTTGTTCTTTTAATTTATTTGACTATTAGACTAATTGGATTCTATTGATTACTGTGATATTTTGATTGTTTGACAACTCTAATGACATATTTTGATATTTTGATGTCAAATTGAACCCTTAACACTTGTGTTACTTGTTATTTTTCTTATATTTATGCCTAGTAACCTTTCAGTATTTTTATCTTTTGAATAATGTCAAAAAGGGGAGAAGATGTGTGTATGTTGATAATATTTTAGAGCATACATGACTACCTCAAGAATTCTTAAAGTGCAAAAAAAAGGAGTTGTTCATTCATGATCTAAGCTAACATTTTAAAAGTATTTATCATCAGTAAAATGGGGAGATTGTGGAAAGAGGTCTTTCTCTGGACTGTAACAGAGTTTTTGAAGAAGACTAACACGAGTCAAAAAGAAGAACTTGAGAAATAGCTTACATGAGTTTATTGTGTTTTACTGTATTTTATAATTCCCATATTCATGTACTGCTTGAACACATAGATTGGTTAGATAATCTTGACCATGTGTTCAATTGAATCTAATAAAGTTTGTCATATAGGGCTCGTTTGGTGGTCATGAAAGGATAGGACAAGATAAGATAAGAGTAGGATAGATTGTTAGTCTGTATGGCGTTTGGGGTGCACTAGATAAGATAGACTCATATCATACCCTTAATTGGAGGTGGGCTGGATAAGCAAAGCAAAATGACATAAACACCGTCCAACAAAATGTCATTTTTCAAAGAAATTACTCACTCAAAACAATTATATTAATGAGTTCACAAACTTGAGACAATCCTTTCCACAAAAAGGCCATGTGCACACGATGGTGCATGGACATTATTTTATCTTCATATGCATACCACTCTTCATCCGTTAAGCCCATTTTCAGCAGCTCGTCCATGACGCCTCTGGAATCGTCAAACATATCTTTATCAACTTTGAGGCAGTTAGTAGCCTCAACCAATCTTTCAGCACTTAATTTAAGCCATTTTCTAATAGTATTTCCTAATTAAGATATATTATTAGCAATCAAATTTGCTCCTCTGTATCTTTTTCTTGATTGACATTCTACAAGGTCATCATTTCTGCATTGTCATTGATTGATAGATGATGTCGGGGTCATCTTCACTCTAACAACATCATGATCAGTTTGTTCTTCCTCTTCTTTATCCAATTCCTCAACAACATCTGCAGGAGAACGAGATAATTTATCAATAGCACGGTCTTTTTCTAAAGCATAAGCTAATTTTTCAAGAAGTGGAATATGTGCATTCCTATAATCTTATGCATTCGGATGACTCAAACAACACAAAATGGAAAACATTTAATTTATCATAAATAGTTTGTGAAAGAAAAAAATTCATTAGTGAGAGAAAATTATAAACACTAACCTTTATATAATCATTCCACACATCTTCACTATCGCCCTTAATCATCTTCTACTTGTCATCCCATTCAAATCCATTTTGATTCAGCATATCATAAACAACATTATAAACTCCCATTAACCATTTTATTGAATATTCAATATGTGGATTTACCTTAATATCACATTCAGGAAACATCTCAAATTTATTCTTAGTTGCTTTCAAAGTATGTGATTTGAATTGTCTATTTTCATATCTTTGACCTTGGTTAATAGTTTCAACCAATATATCTAAGAATACTTCATCCTTACCATTGTCTACGATCTCTCTTTCTCTTGTTTTGCTGCATGCAACTTTCAGAGTCAATTTCTATGAGATACTCAAACTTTATTCAACATGTTTCAAAAAAATAATCAAGACATAAAACATAAGTATGTCATAGACAAACACAATGGCTGAAATTCCGAAATATAGTGCAATAAATACAAACAAACATATGTCTTAGTTCCTTATCAAAGTACATAACCAAATTTTTAAAAACGTAACAAACAAAAGTATAATATAGACCAACAAAGTAACTCAAATTTCAAAATGCATGACAAAAAATACATGTCATAATTCATATTTGTAGTAGCAACACATTCATTCCACATATGTGTAGCTAAATTTTCTTTCCATTCAGACCACTCCTCAGTTGTCTCAATCGTACATATAGGATCATCCTCACTGTGTAGTTATGCATCACATTCCAAATCTAATAGTGCTTCCAATGGGTCCGTAGACATTTCTCTTATAATAAAATTGTGTAAGGGGCAACAAGAAATTATTATGTTATTTTGGATTTTGAGTGAATATAAAGACCGAATTATAGCCCATCACGTCTTTAACATTCCAAAAGTTCACTATATCATGTTTCTAGCCATAGAGTGCCTCATGTTGAAGAACTTTTCTTTACATTGTGGAGTGTATCCACGTCTCCTCTCACTGTGGTGGTAATGTTAACCTCTGTATAGAGCAAGATATCTTCCACGAGATAATAATAACCTATAATAAATGTGTCAATTCAAAATATTTTTAATCTAAAATCATATAAACTTTGTAAATATGCAATGCTTTTACCTGTTGGAACTTTTAAACCATTCCTCCTAAAAACAACATTTCATCATGTCCTTGAGTCTGATGCAGATGCTTCCCATCTGGGTAACACATATAAACCACATATCTTTAGCACATATACCAAGGACATTGGTAGATATATCTCCTTTTTCTATTACGATATCTTGGTTTATCAATTGCTGGAACATTAACTTCAATGTGTGTTCCATCTATTGCCCCAAGACAGTTTTATATGGAAAATTCAAACATAAAATGAATATCTTAAAAAGAATAATACACAACAATTGACAATGAAAGTCGTTTCTTAAGAACAATAGGCTCACCATACCTTAAACAATTTTCGTCTTTCATTTAAGCAATCTTCTAATACAGGATCTGGTGCTCTAAGGAGTGATGCATGCACTTGTACGATGCTATTCAACACCTTATTAAAATACCTACTAATTGTTTCTCAAGACCGCTTAAAGAGAAACTTAATGACACGATTCTTTGAATTGTCGTCCAAAGCATGAATCTGGTCTCGACTCTCGAGTATTTTGCATGTTGCCACTCGCTCCAGATTGATGGACTGAAGATATTCCCTCAAAACAACAGATGTGCTAATATGTGGAGAAACATAGACACTTATTCCTCAACTGTGACTAACCCATCATCTTTCAATTTACCTTCATTATGAAGGAGAACACATGACAAATTAAAAGACCTAATATCCACATGAAGTTGATCAATACATATCACATTATCTCGGTAGATGCCTATGACAATTATTTTCATAAAACCATTGTGCAGAAGAACTAATTGTTATTGCAATGGCAAAACAATCCCCACTATCTCATAATGCGTAGCTTCCATGATTAAATATATTAGCATTCAACGTTGCTTTTGATTCATATTTACCCCTATTATTAAGACACAATTATGACAAGTATAAACATAGCAAATTAATAATATGAACTTTATGTTTTCATTGGCTCAAGAAAACAACAATAAAATTAGTAAGAAATTACAAGCATAATGTGGGGCCATATAGGTAACTAAATGAGAACTCATAAAGCTACCTATAGAGTGTACCCATGTCATGCTAACTAAATAAGAACTCATAACTCATAAAAAAAGTTACAAGCATAGATACAAAATGTACTCATGCCATTCATACTCAAACCATGTTAATTCTCCATGGTCAAAATTAGAGTTTATTCATAGATTCGTTCAGGCTTTAACATTAACAAACTACAATAGAGCTTATGTTAGCAAGATTGACTACAAAAATACCTTTGTGTTCATATAGTACCTTTCCTTTTATTCAAAACACATGTAAAACAATTAATACACTTATAATGAGTTTTCAAAGATAAAGCGGAGTGTTATTTAGTTTCTCATGTGTGTTATTTATAGGGTTTCCTTTCTCAGGATTTGGGAATATGTTTTCCTTCTGTTGTCTCAATTCATCAAAGGGTTTGATGAGTGGGTTGTGAAAGTAAGTGGTGGGCTTGCTTGGATTATATTAAAGAGAGACTTAGAGCCTGTTTGATAACCCTTTTTAAAAACTGTTTTCAATTTTTAAAAATTAAAAAACTGAAAAACTTGCTTGGGTAATCAAAAAACTGTTTTCAATTCTAAAAACTGTTCTCAATTTTGCTTTTTAAAAACTGAAAAACGGAAAGAGGTAAAATGTGTTTTGCTTTTCAGTTTTGCTTTTCTCTTTCCAAAACTGAAAAAACACGGAGAAGTTGGTGTTTTCAGTAATGGCAAACTTGGTAAATACTATCAAAAGTATCAAACGCTTTCTTTTCAACTAAATAGGGATGAGCTCTCCTGGAACTTGTTCATCCCAAGCACTGCTAGAACCTTCTCATCCCAAGCACTGCAACGCACAACCAAAGCACCGTGGCACACAACCCTCAAAATCTCAGGTTGGTTCATTTTTTTCATTATCTTGGAAATCTTAAATTGATTTGATTTCTTTTGATTTTGGTTTCTTCTGGTTCCCCTGTCATCTTCAATTTCTCCATTCTCTATGGGTTTTGCAAACCCTAGATTCGAGCATGGCTAAATGGGTGTTTTGTTGGGTTTCTTGGGTGAGTTTTGTGGGGTTGTTGGTGGGTGGGGGCTGTTGTTGAGTTTGATTGTTGGTAGGCTTCGAAAGTTTGGTGGTGAGGAGGGGGTTGTGTTTCAACAGTGGTGGAAACCAGATATACACCTTCAATCTAAGGTCCACAAGTACTCATAGTTCTTGTTATGGCAATATATTGATGTGGGTGTTATTGTAAGCATAAATTGGAATCCATATATGATTATAGAACACCAAATAGAATGAGATAGATTGCGTACCTGACAAATCATGAATGGAATAAGGATTCTTGTTAGCATCATCTGATCTTGTGACAGTCAAGTGACTGAAAGTGACTAGGGCTTCCTCTGTATCTCACACTCCCTTTCACAGCTATCAATGGGACAAACTGTGGAGCCAGATTAGATCAGTGATTATAGAGGGGACCTAGCCAACATATATTTAACCCTAGTCCCCTTCCCATCATGGGCCTATAGGTTAAGGCCTACACTGTAGTCCACACTAATCAATACAGATATTCAAGCCCAAATAAATAGATCACTTAATTGATTAAGTTGGCTTACATATGCACTTTTCTGGATCATGAATTAGCCCGTTTTTATTAAAACAAAAACTGCAATTGATTGAAGCCCACAAGAATTAATAAATAATTCTTACATTCTCCCACTTGGGCAAAATCAATTGCATAATTTATATTTTGAAAAACATTTTAAAAACGACTCTCGGGCTAATGACTAATTTTGTTATGTGGCCACATTTTGAAAACACATGATCCAATGTGCGATATCTGAGACTCTGTCCAACTATAGTAAAGTAATATCGAATCATGGCGGTCATCATAGCATTTATTGGTATATGACCTTCCATGGTTACAAACATCACTAACTCCGTCGACTAGTCATTAGTGTGGAGTGTAGCTAGAAAATAGCATGCCAATATGATCCAACATCCAAACTGCTATTTTTTTTGTCGGTCCTCCTGATTTCTCTCAAATGCCTTAAAGCCAAAGAAATCGTATGGTTCTTAGAACCATCATGCCTCAGCTCCAATCTGACGTCGACCACCGGCACAGAGGTCCCATTGACGTCGAGCTAAAATATCAATTTCTCTCAAATGCATTAGAGCCAAAGAAATTGTATGGTTCTTAAAACCATTATGCCTCAGCTCCAATCTAGTGTCGACCACCGACATAGTGGTCCCAACGACACCGAGCTCAAAATTATAATTATGCCTCGAACTCTAATGTCGACCATAGGCATGATGGTCCAACAACATAGAGTTCCAATATGCCTCAGACTCCCAAATGGTGTCAACCATGGGCATGGTGGTCCAAAAACACCGAGCCTCGATATGCCTCAGCTCCAAACTGGCGTCGACCACCGGCACAGAGGTCCCAAATGACGCCGAGCTGGTGTCAACCATGGGCACGATGGTCCTAACAACACCGAGTTCCAAGATTTTGCAATTGATATACATAAACATAAGCATATGTAATGATATATAAAATTAAACAATAATTGTATTATCAATTGCTTAGAACACATGTCAACCCAACAATATAAGTGTTCAAGGATAAAGGTTTAACATGAAAATATTAATACAATGCTCCCACTAACCAAACATATCAAAAGAACTTACCATGCCCATTTTCTCAATATGCATGACTCATGAATACCATGGGACTAAGTCATTTGATTGTGGGACTAAGCAATACACATTTGATATAAACACAATTTTTTACCGTTGAAATTGTACAAAATGTTACCGTTATATAATATGGACGTTGGTGCTCAAGAATTGTGGATATTAATTTTTTTTCTAATTATTACATAATTGAATGACTTGGTACAATTGGAATGATACAGTTTATTTCCATGAGCAAATAGCCAAATATAATAATATTTCTTCTTTTGTCTTATACGAAGACCTTTTTTAGAGACACACTCCATTAAGCCATGCTGTCAAGTTTCATGTGCTCCAATAGTGTGAGACACTAGTGAAGAGTCTCTTTGGTGTGAGAGACTCTTATACAAAATACATTGAACATATTGATTTAGAAAACCAGAAAAGTAAAACCGCTTAAACAAGAAATCTATCTAATGGTTCTACATTTCATGATTACATTACATCAAAAGATTTCCTATTAGACTTAGCCTACATAACCTAAGGAAAAGACTTAAACCTAACACTCCTTGATACTCCTTAGAGGCCCCAAGCTTGCTTTGACTTGCCAAATGATCAAAAATCTTATTGCAAAAAACTCCATGATTTTGATAATAGCCTTTATCAACTAATCTTACCTTAAATGTGTTCAAAGAACCATCATAATTTAATTTAGTTCTATAAATCTGATTAACACAACCATCTTTTAATGACTTGGCTTGTCATCAATTTTTAATTTCTAGGTTTGGGTGAGTTTTAAATTTCTGGGTTTGGTGATTTATTTTTGGGTTGTTACTAGGAATGAAGAACATGAATGATGAAGATGAATTTTTGGAGGTTAAGATTTTTTTTTAAATGAAAGTTATGAAAGAGGATTAAGGATAATATGTTGTGATTAAGATTTTTTTAAACGTGTCTGTCACATCATTTTTTTTGAACATAAATCTTTTATTAGAGATGAAATGGGTCCAGCCCAAGATACACAGCAATAGTTGCATTATGCAGGGTCAATACAAACGCAATAACGATTTATGACCTGCCAACTATTGAGAGCAAAAAGCTAATTATATATAATCAATAGTGATTTGCATATATACATATATATATATGTATATATTTATGGTCAATTCCCTAATTTGCATAAAATTGAAGAATTAAATCAGTTGGTTTGATACTATAGATATTGATATGAAAATAGTTTTGTCTTTTATTTTATCTCAAATCTATTGTCAACGACTTTTAAGTTTCAATTTGATATGACGAATCTGGTAATTATGGACTATTCGTATATATTTGGGTTGGGTATTTAATTGAAAATGGGACATATTTGTTGTTGCAACAGACTATTCACGCCACAACACTACAAAGCCGCAACCGCAACACCTGCAACCGCGATCGCAACCGCAATTTAAAACCCTAAGTCAGGCGTTAGGTATGGGCAGCTAGGCCTAGGCTTAACCTTGTCCAGACTCCACAAAAATCATAACTCCGCCACTGATGGCAAGAGCTTTGCCTTCCTTAGCCACCTATTCATTGTGCAACCTTATTTGAGTTATTGTTGGGTTATTTTGTACAGGGGCAGATCCAGCGGGGTGGCTTACCGATGCTTCGCACCCTCGTATATTTTAAGTTTTTATAGTAATATTATGTAAGAAAATATTCTCGCCCATGTAGTCAAGATAATATAAAGTAAAAGTTAGTAGAAATCATAAATTACATGGTGGTACAGTGGCAAGCACTACTGCCATTTTTGTACAAGTCCCAAGTTTGAATCCTTGATCCCTCAGTTTTATATTTTTTTAACGAAAAAAATTTCAAACATGGACAAATGATTTGAATGAGTCGAACCCATTCCAACAAGAATATTGTGAGAATGAACTACCACTATAATAGATGCAACTCTTGAACATTAATGGCTCAAACGTGCGTTGCGTTTGTTAACTATTTTCCAATTTTCACATGCGTATGACTTGGTGTTCAGAAAAACGCAAGAACGCTCATCTCCCCCCAAATCACGTTTTTCCTGAAACGTAAAATTGGAGCATTGGCGTTAAGGAACAACGTTTGACCGTTGGAGACTAGTTTTTTTGACTTTCACCAACTCTCTTCATTGCACATCAGATCAAGTTCAAAGCTTTGGCTTCACTTCACTACACATATGAATCACATCAGATTTTGAATTAAAGGCAGGTTTTTGGATTTCACCAACTTATTGAAAGCTTTGGCTCACTCCTTTCGCATCAGTAATGAAAGGTAAAAGTAAAATTTAATTTTGGGTTTCACCAAATCTCTTGAAAGTTTTGGGTGGTTTAGACCTTGAATGAAAGGCAAGTAGATGCAAGTGGGTGCATCAGACATTGGTACAAACCTTGAATTGAATTATGGCTCTCAAGTCCTTACCTCACTCACCAAGTCATCTTATGTGCATCTGATAGAGAATTAAAGGCAACCGGTAAATCCATTTATATCTTGGTTTGTTATTCCTTTGTTGTCTCTATTTATATATTGAAAAGCATCGGTTCACCTTATCACAATGGATGGTTGAGGACTTGAAGAGTGTTTTAAGAGGGTTCTCTTTGTAATTATATTTGTGGTTCATTCTTGTAAGCTATTTCAGGTTTGTAACTATTCTACTCTTGCTATTGTTTACTCTTGCTTAAATGAATGTGCTATTCAATATTCATGCGTGTAATCTGAAGAACTGGGTCTTGGTCTCTTTTAATGTTCCAAAATTCAAACTGGGTCTTGATCTGAAAAATTGTGTAATATGTTATTCAATATTTTATTTTTGACATGCTGAACTGAAATCCTATGTTCAATCTACTGATGTTAGAAAAACTGCACATTTACTAGATTTTAAGACCCTAATTAATCTGCTATTCACAGATTTTATGAGTCTTTATCTTGTGTTTCAATTTCTGTTATGATATTTTGGTAATGATATGCTGAATTATTGTAGTTTGTTATGACCAACTTAATACTGTTATATACACTTTTATCATGCACTCTGAAGATGAAGATATCCTTGACAATGACAATGACAATCAAGTTGGTGAGAATCCATCCATAATTGTTGCCTCTTCGACAGAAATGGATTTTGTTCGGAACTCAAATAGAGATCAGATTGTAGATAGCATGCAAAATCACTAGTTTTGTATTTGTACTTTGAAAATGTAATCTATTTTTTATCCAAACACCATCTGCCCTATGATGTGATGATTTTCCACCTTTGTTATTAATTTATTTATACCCACAGTTATAATGTTTGGAAAATTAGGATAATAATGTCTTTTTTTTTATTTTAATTCTAAACGTGAGTTTGATTCATATCATCCAAACAATATTCATTTTTTTCACAATCACGTTTGTTACAAATCATCCAAACATAAATCACGTTTACTCAAACACAATTATACTAAAATCACGTCCGAAATCACATTAATTCAAAGACCACATTTCCAACGGAATCTCAAACGGGCACCAAATGATGTTTTACGTAACTTCTACATCTAAATAACAACATCAATAGTCATTTTGATAAATATTCGATACCAATTTTCATGTGTTATTTACTATTACTTTTGTAGATAACAAATACAGTTTTTTGTTGGTATCTCTTATATTCGAACTAATTATATATTTCTTTTATTTATAAAAAAATATCAAAAGTAAGTTTGGATTTGTATGTGAAAATTATACCCAAAATTATACCCAAAAGTAAGTTTGGATTTGTATGTGAAAATTATACCCAAAAGTAAGTTTGGATACACAATAAAAATCATGCAAATGAAAAATTATAGTCGACACAAGAAACTTCACATTATTTTTGTTTACTATAATTTTTTAAAGTATTACCAAACGTGCATATATAAATCATTTGTTTGATCTGTAGTCCTCCCAGTGTAAATATCCTGGCTATGCCTCAGGTTTAGTAGAGGGGCTGGATTGTTTCCATTTTCTGCCATATTCAATAAACTTTGAGCTTTAAGATAAGTTCTCATTTTTGTAGCCCATAAATCATAGTTTTCACCTGCAAATATAGGAGGTGGAGGCAAGGAGTTGTTGTTGGGTATCATTCTTATTTGTGTTTTTTGGGTTGAAAGTTCCTCACTTGTTTTTCCTTCTCACTCACAATCCCCTTAAGATTAAGGAGGTCTTCATGCTATTTGTTGGTCTTTAGCTAAGTTTGAAGTAAAAAACAACAACTTGATTTTCATTCAATAGAAAATATACTTATACAAAATACATTGAGTGAAGACTTACTTTTCTACACTACTTGACAACACATTGTCTTAGAAAACTAGAAACGTAACACTTAAACAAGCAACTTATCTAATGATGTTCTGCATTTCGTCATTACATTACATCAAAAGGCTTCATAATAGACTTAGCCTACATAACCTAAGGAAAAGACTCAACACTTACATAACTTATCTCTTTTGTTCAAGATGATCTTATTCTTCTCATATTAATACAGTTGCTTCTGATATCCCTAGTGCCTATGGTCACCCTTCTCTTTAGTTGGTCATTGATCGACTGGATTCTCTTCAAGCTCTTATGAGTGTTTGAGTAACATCGTGTTCGTTTTGAATGATTTGATACTCGTCTTAATAAAATTGATGGACTCTTGGAAAATTTGAAGGATTCGACTAGAGGATGATTAGTTGTTTTGATGTACTTTGTTCTTTTAATTTATTTGACTATTAGACTAATTGGATTCTATTGATTACTGTGATATTTTGATTGTTTGACAACTCTAATGACATATTTTGATATTTTGATGTCAAATTGAACCCTTAACACTTGTGTTACTTGTTATTTTTCTTATATTTATGCCTAGTAACCTTTCAGTATTTTTATCTTTTGAATAATGTCAAAAAGGGGAGAAGATGTGTGTATATTGATAATATTTTAGAGCATACATGACTACCTCAAGAATTCTTAAAGTGCAAAAAAAAGGAGTTGTTCATTCATGATCTAAGCTAACATTTTAAAAGTATTTATCATCAGTAAAATGGGGAGATTGTGGAAAGAGGTCTTTCTCTGGACTGTAACAGAGTTTTTGAAGAAGACTAACACGAGTCAAAAAGAAGAACTTGAGAAATAGCTTACATGAGTTTATTGTGTTTTACTGTATTTTATAATTCCCATATTCATGTACTGCTTGAACACATAGATTGGTTAGATAATCTTGACCATGTGTTCAATTGAATCTAATAAAGTTTGTCATATAGGGCTCGTTTGGTGGTCATGAAAGGATAGGACAAGATAAGATAAGAGTAGGATAGATTGTTAGTCTGTATGGCGTTTGGGGTGCACTAGATAAGATAGACTCATATCATACCCTTAATTGGAGGTGGGCTGGATAAGCAAAGCAAAATGACATAAACACCGTCCAACAAAATGTCATTTTTCAAAGAAATTACTCACTCAAAACAATTATATTAATGAGTTCACAAACTTGAGACAATCCTTTCCACAAAAAGGCCATGGGCACACGATGGTGCATGGACATTATTTTATCTTCATATGCATACCACTCTTCATCCGTTAAGCCCATTTTCAGCAGCTCGTCCATGACGCCCCTGGAATCGTCAAACATATCTTTATCAACTTTGAGGCAGTTAGTAGCCTCAACCAATCTTTCAGCACTTAATTTAAGCCATTTTCTAATAGTATTTCCTAATTAAGATATATTATTAGCAATCAAATTTGCTCCTCTGTATCTTTTTCTTGATTGACATTCTACAAGGTCATCATTTCTGCATTGTCATTGATTGATAGATGATGTCGGGGTCATCTTCACTCTAACAACATCATGATCAGTTTGTTCTTCCTCTTCTTTATCCAATTCCTCAACAACATCTGCAGGAGAACGAGATAATTTATCAATAGCACGGTCTTTTTCTAAAGCATAAGCTAATTTTTCAAGAAGTGGAATATGTGCATTCCTATAATCTTATGCATTCGGATGACTCAAACAACACAAAATGGAAAACATTTAATTTATCATAAATAGTTTGTGAAAGAAAAAAATTCATTAGTGAGAGAAAATTATAAACACTAACCTTTATATAATCATTCCACACATCTTCACTATCGCCCTTAATCATCTTCTACTTGTCATCCCATTCAAATCCATTTTGATTCAGCATATCATAAACAACATTATAAACTCCCATTAACCATTTTATTGAATATTCAATATGTGGATTTACCTTAATATCACATTCAGGAAACATCTCAAATTTATTCTTAGTTGCTTTCAAAGTATGTGATTTGAATTGTCTATTTTCATATCTTTGACCTTGGTTAATAGTTTCAACCAATATATCTAAGAATACTTCATCCTTACCATTGTCTACGATCTCTCTTTCTCTTGTTTTGCTGCATGCAACTTTCAGAGTCAATTTCTATGAGATACTCAAACTTTATTCAACATGTTTCAAAAAAATAATCAAGACATAAAACATAAGTATGTCATAGACAAACACAATGGCTGAAATTCCGAAATATAGTGCAATAAATACAAACAAACATATGTCTTAGTTCCTTATCAAAGTACATAACCAAATTTTTAAAAACGTAACAAACAAAAGTATAATATAGACCAACAAAGTAACTCAAATTTCAAAATGCATGACAAAAAATACATGTCATAATTCATATTTGTAGTAGCAACACATTCATTCCACATATGTGTAGCTAAATTTTCTTTCCATTCAGACCACTCCTCAGTTGTCTCAATCGTACATATAGGATCATCCTCACTGTGTAGTTATGCATCACATTCCAAATCTAATAGTGCTTCCAATGGGTCCGTAGACATTTCTCTTATAATAAAATTGTGTAAGGGGCAACAAGAAATTATTATGTTATTTTGGATTTTGAGTGAATATAAAGACCGAATTATAGCCCATCACGTCTTTAACATTCCAAAAGTTCACTATATCATGTTTCTAGCCATAGAGTGCCTCATGTTGAAGAACTTTTCTTTACATTGTGGAGTGTATCCACGTCTCCTCTCACTGTGGTGGTAATGTTAACCTCTGTATAGAGCAAGATATCTTCCACGAGATAATAATAATCTATAATAAATGTGTCAATTCAAAATATTTTTAATCTAAAATCATATAAACTTTGTAAATATGCAATGCTTTTACCTGTTGGAACTTTTAAACCATTCCTCCTAAAAACAACATTTCATCATGTCCTTGAGTCTGATGCAGATGCTTCCCATCTGGGTAACACATATAAACCACATATCTTTAGCACATATACCAAGGACATTGGTAGATATATCTCCTTTTTCTATTACGATATCTTGGTTTATCAATTGCTGGAACATTAACTTCAATGTGTGTTCCATCTATTGCCCCAAGACAGTTTTATATGGAAAATTCAAACATAAAATGAATATCTTAAAAAGAATAATACACAACAATTGACAATGAAAGTCGTTTCTTAAGAACAATAGGCTCACCATACCTTAAACAATTTTCGTCTTTCATTTAAGCAATCTTCTAATACAGGATCTGGTGCTCTAAGGAGTGATGCATGCACTCGTACGATGCTATTCAACACCTTATTAAAATACCTACTAATTGTTTCTCAAGACCGCTTAAAGAGAAACTTAATGACACGATTCTTTGAATTGTCGTCCAAAGCATGAATTTGGTCTCGACTCTCGAGTATTTTGCATGTTGCCACTCGCTCCAGATTGATGGACTGAAGATATTCCCTCAAAACAACAGATGTGCTAATATGTGGAGAAACATAGACACTTATTCCTCAACTGTGACTAACCCATCATCTTTCAATTTACCTTCATTATGAAGGAGAACACATGACAAATTAAAAGACCTAATATCCACATGAAGTTGATCAATACATATCACATTATCTCGGTAGATGCCTATGACAATTATTTTCATAAAACCATTGTGCAGAAGAACTAATTGTCATTGCAATGGCAAAACAATCCCCACTATCTCATAAAGCGTAGCTTCCATGATTAAATATATTAGCATTCAACGCTGCTTTTGATTCATATTTACCCCTATTATTAAGACACAATTATGACAAGTATAAACATAGCAAATTAATAATATGAACTTTATGTTTTCATTGGCTCAAGAAAACAACAATAAAATTATTAAGAAATTACAAGCATAATGTGGGGCCATATAGGTAACTAAATGAGAACTCATAAAGCTACCTATAGAGTGTACCCATGTCATGCTAACTAAATAAGAACTCATAACTCATAAAAAAAGTTACAAGCATAGATACAAAATGTACTCATGTCATTCATACTCAAACCATGTTAATTCTCCATGGTCAAAATTAGAGTTTATTCATAGATTCGTTCAGGCTTTAACATTAACAAACTACAATAGAGCTTATGTTAGCAAGATTGACTACAAAAATACCTTTGTGTTCATATAGTACCTTTCCTTTTATTCAAAACACATGTAAAACAATTAATACACTTATAATGAGTTTTCAAAGATAAAGCGGAGTGTTATTTAGTTTCTCATGTGTGTTATTCATAGGGTTTCCTTTCTCAGGATTTGGGAATATGTTTTCCTTCTGTTGTCTCAATTCATCAAAGGGTTTGATGAGTGGGTTGTGAAAGTAAGTGGTGGGCTTGCTTGGATTATATTAAAGAGAGACTTAGAGCCTGTTTGATAACCCTTTTTAAAAACTGTTTTCAATTTTTAAAAATTAAAAAACTGAAAAACTTGCTTGGGTAATCAAAAAACTGTTTTCAATTCTAAAAACTGTTCTCAATTTTGCTTTTTAAAAACTGAAAAACGGAAAGAGGTAAAATGTGTTTTTCTTTTCAGTTTTGCTTTTCTCTTTCCAAAACTGAAAAAACACGGAGAAGTGGGTGTTTTCAGTAATGGCAAACTTGGTAAATACTATCAAAAGTATCAAACGCTTTCTTTTCAACTAAATAGGGATGAGCTCTCCTGGAACTTGTTCATCCCAAGCACTGCTAGAACCTTCTCATCCCAAGCACTGCAACGCACAACCAAAGCACCGTGGCACACAACCCTCAAAATCTCAGGTTGGTTCATTTTTTTCATTATCTTGGAAATCTTAAATTGATTTGATTTCTTTTGATTTTGGTTTCTTCTGGTTCCCCTGTCATCTTCAATTTCTCCATTCTCTATGGGTTTTGCAAACCCTAGATTCGAGCATGGCTAAATGGGTGTTTTGTTGGGTTTCTTGGGTGAGTTTTGTGGGGTTGTTGGTGGGTGGGGGCTGTTGTTGAGTTTGATTGTTGGTAGGCTTCGAAAGTTTGGTGGTGAGGAGGGGGTTGTGTTTCAACAGTGGTGGAAACCAGATATACACCTTCAATCTAAGGTCCACAAGTACTCATAGTTCTTGTTATGGCAATATATTGATGTTGGTGTTATTGTAAGCATAAATTGGAATCCATATATGATTATAGAACACCAAATAGAATGAGATAGATTGCGTACCTGACAAATCATGAATGGAATAAGGATTCTTGTTAGCATCATCGGATCTTGTGACAGTCAAGTGACTGAAAGTGACTAGGGCTTCCTCTGTATCTCACACTCCCTTTCACAGCTATCAATGGGACAAACTGTGGAGCCAGATTAGATCAGTGATTATAGAGGGGACCTAGCCAACATATATTTAACCCTAGTCCCCTTCCCATCATGGGCCTATAGGTTAAGGCCTACACTGTAGTCCACACTAATCAATACAGATATTCAAGCCCAAATAAATAGATCACTTAATTGATTAAGTTGGCTTACATATGCACTTTTCTGGATCATGAATTAGCCCGTTTTTATTAAAACAAAAACTGCAATTGATTGAAGCCCACAAGAATTAATAAATAATTCTTACATTCTCCCACTTGGGCAAAATCAATTGCATAATTTATATTTTGAAAAACATTTTAAAAACGACTCTCGGGCTAATGACTAATTTTGTTATGTGGCCACATTTTGAAAACACATGATCCAATGTGCGATATCTGAGACTCTGTCCAACTATAGTAAAGTAATATCGAATCATGGCGGTCATCATAGCATTTATTGGTATATGACCTTCCATGGTTACAAACATCACTAACTCCGTCGACTAGTCATTAGTGTGGAGTGTAGCTAGAAAATAGCATGCCAATATGATCCAACATCCAAACTGCTATTTTTTTTGTCGGTCCTCCTGATTTCTCTCAAATGCCTTAAAGCCAAAGAAATCGTATGGTTCTTAGAACCATCATGCCTCAGCTCCAATCTGACGTCGACCACCGGCACAGAGGTCCCATTGACGTCGAGCTAAAATATCAATTTCTCTCAAATGCATTAGAGCCAAAGAAATTGTATGGTTCTTAAAACCATTATGCCTCAGCTCCAATCTAGTGTCGACCACTGACATAGTGGTCCCAACGACACCGAGCTCAAAATTATAATTATGCCTCGAACTCTAATGTCGACCATAGGCATGATGGTCCAACAACATAGAGTTCCAATATGCCTCAGACTCCCAAATGGTGTCAACCATGGGCATGGTGGTCCAAAAACACCGAGCCTCGATATGCCTCAGCTCCAAACTGGCGTCGACCACCGGCACAGAGGTCCCAAATGACGCCGAGCTGGTGTCAACCATGGGCACGATGGTCCTAACAACACCGAGTTCCAAGATTTTGCAATTGATATACATAAACATAAGCATATGTAATGATATATAAAATTAAACAATAATTGTATTATCAATTGCTTAGAACACATGTCAACCCAACAATATAAGTGTTCAAGGATAAAGGTTTAACATGAAAATATTAATACAATGCTCCCACTAACCAAACATATCAAAAGAACTTACCATGCCCATTTTCTCAATATGCATGACTCATGAATACCATGGGACTAAGTCATTTGATTGTGGGACTAAGCAATACACATTTTGTAGGATCACGCGCTTACCACTACGCCAAAACCAATTGGTGTTAGTGAGGGCGCAACGTTATTTCTTATAGCGTAGCAGACAGCGCCCCGTTTCGAATGCTACCTGCAGGCAGGATGCTGGCCCACCTGGACCCAACAATCCCCCCCCAGCACCTGCCAGCCAAACTAGCTGCACAGCATGCCTTCCGTGGGATTCGAACACGGGACCTGGCTCTGATACCACTTGTAGGATCACGTGCTTACCACTACGCCAAAACCCATTGAAGGTATGAAAAAACGGTAGAAAGGGGGGGTTTGAATAACGTTTTCAGTACAAAACTACCACCTTAAAGATTTTGACAAATCTTTCGAGAACTTAAGTGCTAAAGATAAGAGATAGAAAAGCACACAAGTATTTTATCCTGGTTCACTTGATAAATCACTCAAGCTACTCCAGTCCACCCGTTAAGGTGATTTCTTCCTTCTTAGAATGAAGGCAATCCACTAATCAGGTAAGAGTTACAACTGCACTTGAAACCTACAAGTGACTAACAATTACACTGACTTAGCTCACACTAAGATTCACTCTCTTAGTCTTCTCTAGGATCCGATCAACCTTGATCTCCTAAAGGAATCACCACTAAGATTCACTCTCTTAGTCTTCTTAAGGATACTGACCTACCCGGTCCCTTAAGGAAAATCAAACAACTGTTTGAGGTTGGTGTTTACAAAGGTTTGCTTCTAAATAAGCTGAGTGTAAACTAAATAAGAACAGATGAAAGAAAGCTTAGAATATTTTGAATATGTCTTGCGCGTGTATTGCTTCTTGCTAGTTTCTTCTAGCCGCTTCTTTCAATCTTCAGCCTCTATATATACTCCAAGGATTAGGGTTGAGCGTTGCATGGGAAATGCTACCGTTGGAGGGCAGTTTTGGAAAATCCAGCTTCTGCAGTGGCTGAGAACGTTAGGTAGGTCGTCAGGAAGGTACACTTGCTTTTGTACTTGGATAGCGACTTGACCTTTTAACCTAGGAGACTTCTGATCAGGGGAATACTTCATATAGGAACTTGTGAAGCCGGTTGATCAGAGTCAGAGGGAAAGCACAGATCCTCTGACCATTGTATCTTCTGATTCTGAACTCAGAGGGAAGAACATGGCCTTCAGAGTTTCTTGCTTCTGGACTTCAGAGTTTCCACTATTCAGCTTCTGGATCTTCAGAGTCTTCTACACCATCAGAACATCTGAACCTTCAGTGTTTCTTGGTTATCAGAACTTCTGGATCTTCAGAGCTTCTAGCGACTGAGTCCACATCAGAGTTTGTATAGCTTCAGAACTTCTGAAGCTTTTCCACTGTTCATACTGAACATGGTGAATGCGAAAGCGTTGCTTGGGTTACCCTTTATACACAGTGCTTCTGATTTGTGTGAGATTGAGTTGAGGTCAGAGCCTGTAAATAGCACACTCAGAAAAACACGTTAGAGTACCACAATTGTTCATATCAAAAGGTTAACTTGTAATCATCAAAACATAGAGTTGTACTACTAGATCAAAACTTGATCTTACAATCTCCCCCTTTTTGATGATGACAAAACTAAGATTTTTGATGAACAATTCTTAAACATTAAACTGAATTCACTCAGAGTTTAGAGATATAGAATAAGACTTATCCTGATGTGAATAGTTTATCTTGCTCATTCTGAATTCAAGTCACTGCTTGATTCTGAGCTTAGCTCCCCCTGAATCTAATACTTGATGAAAACGTTAGTAAAGTCTAGATTCTGAGCTAAATGATATAAGAGTTCAGAGTGAAAAACTTATGACATAGATGAAAAAACGAATAATCAGAGCGCATAAGTGATCAGAGTCATGGACAAGGTATCAGAGTCTTGGGTATCAGAGTCAACTTGGAATCACTTCAGAAGAAGTGAAATGTATTCCTTGTATTTGCCCAGTGACACATCTATGGTCATGAAGGTGGAACTCTTAAAATCTCCAAAAGAAAAATAAGTCACACTAACACATCTTACACATCAAAAACTGGGTTTACTCCCCCTTTTTGTCATAAGCAAAAAGCTTGGGGTGTGAAAAACTTAGCTTGAAGTACAAGGTACTCCCCCTTAGAGAAGGTCTAAGTTTAAAATAAAGAGAAAACGATGTAAGAATCAGAGTTAGGCGAAAATAAATAGAAGAGTTAATGCAAAGGATGAACGTTTACCACCGGTCAAGTGAGTAAATAGAAGGGTCAGTTACCAAGAACTTAACCTCGAGAAACCGTAAGAGCATTAACTTTCAGAGAGAAGGTGAAGCCTATAAAAAGCGTTGGAGAGAAAGGTAAGCTTCACACCTCGAATAATTTTCAGTAAGAAAAAATGGCATCATACAACGTAGCACTAGAAGAGCTGAGGAAGAAGGCCTTTGAAGAGGACTTGTTCCTGAACATCAGGCATCCAGAGGGTGCAACTACCATCGCGGAGCTGACACGGACACTGCTGGAAGAGGACCTGCGTCCAGAGTTGGAGAGAGACCTGAAGGAATTTCTTGCCTTCGTGGAGGAGGTGCAAGAACTCAGCCGGCTTGAACTCAAGCTGCTGGAAGAAAAAGAAATTTTGGAAGAGAAGCTCAGGACTTCAGAAGACATTCTGGAGAGGGATGAGCTAAAGATCAGGCTCAGCAACATCCAGCATGTACTGGATCGTCTGGAGAAGGATAGGTCAGAGCAGCGCCAGGAGTGCAGAAGAATGAGGAGGGATCCTCCATTCTAGATTATATGATGTAAAGAAATATGATGTAAACATAGAATTATGAATAAAAAAGACTTTTGCAAACATATGTGACATAAGTATATAGATATATATGCATATATAATCACAAACGAACAAAAGAGAATAAATAAATAAAAAGAAACAGAGTTTAACAAAAGAAAACAAGGTTAACGAAAAAGAAGAAAAAGAAGAGATCCTAAAAACTAAGGTTTGTCAGTGCGTCTCAGAAGTTCCATCATCATTTGCTTCATCTCAATCAGCATGGATTCATGAGTGTCAAGACGTTGTTCCATGGTGTCGAGTCTGGATGAGCTTGTCTGAGTAGAACTGGAAGGAACATTCTGAGCAGCTTGAGGTTCTGGAATGGAAGCAGAAGCAGCAGGAGTAAACACAACTGGTGCAAGTCGCTCTGCCTCAGCCTCAGCTTCAAGACGCTTTGCCTCAAGTCTGGCTTGTTCAGCCTGAGCTGCTGCTTGACGTGCAGCTTCTTCTGCTTGTTCTTTCTTTCTCTTGGCTTCTTCAATAGCTTCAAGAAGCTTATTTCTCTTTTCTAGTTCATGAAGAGCCACTTTCCTAGCAAGCCTTTGCTTTGCAGCCTCAATGCTCTGACTGCCCTCTGCATACAGGAGCTGCATCATAATTGGAACTTGAGCCACTAGCCAAGTGCTCAGATTGTTCCACTCATCAGCCACATTTTCAGCATTCTCACTGAGATCAGTCTGATCGTGCACATTGCGGAGCCTCAAAGAGGCTTCATGATAGAAGATATTGATGCACTCAGAGAGAGATGTGGGTTGAAGGTGAGTATAGGGAATTATGGAGAGGTTGGGTTCAGGAGAGGCTGGGTGATTGCTGCTATGAGCTTCAGAGGCACCTTGTGGAGAACCAATGTTAATCATGGGAGCATTGGGTTCAGAGGTTCCAAGGTGAGGGTCTGAAGTTTCAACCAGAGGGTGAGGTGATCTAACCGAGGATTGGTTAGACACTGATTGTTCAGGTTCAGGGTCTGGTTGAATGGGCTCTTGTTGGTCAGGGACAGGGTGAGCTTGTTGAACTAAGGGGTCTGCCTCTTGGATAGGATTGGCCAAGATAGGTTCATCTGGGTCAACTAGACGTTCAGGTCTAGGGCCAGGATATCTCCTAGGGCTTGGACAGGTAAGGTAATACTCTTCCAAGGCAGATACCTTTTCTTTTCTAACCTCCATGAATTTTCTAATTGATTCAGAGGTATTGGAGGGAGGAGAGTCAATAACATTGGTTGGGAAGGATACAGGTGTAAAGGCGGTTGAAGAGTCTGTATCCGTGGTTCTGACAGCAGGACGTGCTGATGCTCTGGGAGCAGAGTGATCAGACGTTCTGGGTTGTGGTTCTGTTTGGTTGGGCTCGGGTTGGTCTTGGACGATTGGTTCAGAAGATAATGGATCATATGGAATGGTAAGGAGAGAGGTTGGATCTTCTGACCTAGAGGTTGGGTTCTGAAGCAAATTCCAGAGTGGTGCTTCAGTAGGAGAAGGTTGAAAGAAGGAGGATCTTGGGGAATGTGGTGGAGAGGTGGTTTGTTCGGCTGGCTGGGATTCAGGAATAGGAGTGAGGGGATTTGAGGAATGTTGAAGCAAAGCAGAAATAGGGAGTGCATCAAATAAATTCAAATCATCATCAGAAGCAAGTGCAGGCTTACTTGAATGTGCTGATGATCGAGTCACTCTGGCAGGAGGTTCAGTCCTTCTGACCACTGCAGCAGCTGGTTCCACCCGAGTAGGCTTCACCACGATTCTGACCTTCTTCTGCTTCTTCTTTGGAGGACCATCCTCACTATCATCACCATCATCATCATCAGGCTTGCTCTTCGTCTTCTTGACCAGAGGGACATCAGATTCCTCTGAGGATTCTTCCAGAATCATCTTCCTCTTGGTTTTCTTCTTGGGAGGAGAAGGAAACTCTGGAGCTGGTGGAAGTCTGCTGACGAAATCATCAAGGTCAATTTCGAAACCTTGAGCCCTGAGGTCTTCAACATAGCATCTGATGGCTTCAGGATGGTCTGCTTGAGTCCACAGAGGGTAGTCATTCAGAGGCATTCTTCTTCCTCTGATCTCAGAAGATGAGTCTTCATGAGCAGGAGCAATCTTCTTCTGGATTAAGCCCATCTTCTTCAAGGAGTTTGCAGTGAAGACATCACTGACAATTGTGCTCAAGTCCTCTGTGCAACCAGCATCGATCAAATCTTGCACCAAGTGGCTTTCAATGAGAAAGTCTGAGAGCAGCCTCCCAAAAGGGATATATTTGATTGCAGACTTGATGGAGGCGGTGGTGCGAGACTTCCGGATGCATTCCTTTAAGTAGGAGAACAGGAAGTAGGGAAGGCAGATCTTCTCCTTGTCTTGAATGAAGAACAACATCGCCTTCTGGTTGAAGTTGATGTAATCTGGGGAACTGCCCTTCGGTCTCTGATTGATGCAGTTGAGCAGGATCTTGTGCCAGATTCTGAGTTTGGGGTGAAGATCCATCACCTTGTAACTTGTCTTGCCCGGTTTGAAAGTGGTGTACAGGGCCTTGTTGACTGTGTCTTTGGTGCTGGGTTTCAGCTTGGATTCCGTCAGTTGGAACCGATACCCATAAGCAGTTTCTGCTCCTAGCAGATTCACGAATGACTTCTCAGTGATAATGATCTTCCTGCCAAGAATGTGAGAGACCACCTGAGTGTCATCGCAGTCTGCGTGCTTCCAGAATTCCTTTACCAATTTCTCATACACTGGTCCTCGAAGTCGATTGAAATAGTTTCCCCAACCTTGAGCTTGAACTTCAGGACGAAGATCATACCCATTTGCAGCCAAGTTATCGAGGTTGAATCTCCATTCTGCCAGGACTTGGAGTTCCTCAGGAGCAAATACGCAGTGAACGGCACAGCCCCGTTCTGCAATTGGAACAATCTGCTCTTGAACTTGAACTTGTTCTTGTGCCGGGTTCTCAGAGCCCCTTTGACCCGTTGCCAAACCAACTTCCATATGAGGGAACTGAGGTGCATCTGCAGTAGATCTTCTGGTTTGTCTCACCATTTTGAAGAGGTTGAAGGTTTGAGGTAGAAGATGAAGTATGAAAGATGAAGAGAGATCGAGAAGAGCGGTTTTGAAAAGCAGAGAGTGCGAGAGTGAAAACCGGAAGTGAACGAGAACGTGTGTGTATAGTGGGTTTTATCAAATAACCGTTGTTGATTCAAAAAGCACTTTAAGATCAACGGTTGAAAATTAAAGATAGATAGTAATAGTAAAATACACAATCACACACAGGAGATAAGCATATCTACACGCACTCATAACAGACTGTCACACGGGCACAAGGAACTATGCATCAGAAATTCTGACACACGTGTTGTTGTCTCAGCTTCAGAGTCAGTACCAGTGGGCACACACACTCTGATTGAGTTACCTTCTGGACTAGACATCTTCTGATCAAGAAGTATCACAGTCAGAGGTTCTGATCCATCTTCACTCTGGACAAAAGTCCATGTTTAGATTTTTCAGAATAAAATTAAATCTATCCTCTGCTAAGGGCTTTGTAAAGATATCTGCCCATTGATGGTCAGTATCAACAAACTTCAGAAGAAGTACGCCCTTCTGCACATAATCTCTAATGAAGTGATACTTTACCTCAATGTGCTTTGCCCTTGAATGCAAGATAGGATTCTTGCTCAACGAGATTGCAGCAGTGTTATCACAATAAATTGGGATATTGCTCTCAAGGATCTGATAATCCTCCAGCTGATGTTTCATCCAGAGCATCTGAGTGCTGCATATTGCTGCTGAGATATATTCTGCCTCTGCAGTTGATAGTGCAATGGTTGATTGCCTCTTGCTTGCCCATGAGACTAGATTGCTTCCCAGAAATTGACAATTTCCAGAAGTACTTTTTCTCTCTGTTCTATCTCCAGCATAATCAGCATCACAATAACCTGAAAGCTTATACTCTGATGTTTTCTTATACATCAAGCCAAGGTTAGTGGTGCCTTTCAGATACCTTAGGATCCTCTTAACAGCAGTTAAGTGGGTTTCCCTTGGATCTGATTGGAAACGAGCACATAAGTGAACACTAAATAATATGTCTGGCCTAGATGCAGTTAAGTATAGAAGTGAACCTATCATTCCACGATAGAGCTTCTGACATACTTTACCACTTTTATCTTCTTTCTCCAAAATGCATGTAGGATGCATTGGAGTCTTGGCCACTGTAGATTCCAGCATATTGAACTTCTTCAGAAGTTCTTTAGTGTACTTGCTCTGATGGATATATGTTCCTTCTGGTGTTTGATCAACTTGTATTCCCAGAAAGTACTTTAATTCTCCCATCATACTCATCTCAAATTCAGCCTGCATCATCTCAGAAAATTCTTTGCATAGAGATTGATTAGCAGAACCAAATATAATATCATCAACATAAATTTGCACAATTAAGATATCATCTTTATAAGTCTTGCAAAAAAGAGTTGTATCTACTTTACCCCTTACAAACTCATTCTTCAGAAGGAATGAGCTAAGTCTCTCATACCATGCTCTGGGAGCTTGCTTCAGACCGTAGAGTGATTTCTTCAATTTGAACACATGGTCTGGTTTCTTTTCATCTTCAAAACCTGGGGGTTGATGAACATAAACTTCCTCTGAGATATAACCATTTAGGAAGGCACTCTTTACGTCCATCTGATGTAGAACTATGTTGTGATTTACTGAGAAGGAGATCAACAGTCTGATTGCCTCCAGTCTTGCTACTGGAGCAAATGTTTCAGTGTAGTCTATTCCTTCCTGCTGGCTGTAGCCTTGAGCAACTAGCCTTGCCTTGTTTCTGACTACATTTCCTTTCTCATTCAGCTTGTTTCTGAATACCCACTTCGTTCCAATAACATGGACACTCTCAGGCTTCTTCACTAAGCTCCAAACATCGTTCTTGGAAAATTGATTCAATTCTTCTTCCATGGCCAGAATCCAATCCTTGTCCTGAAGAGCTTCATCTATGGACTTGGGTTCAATTAAGGACACCAATCCTTTCAGACTCAGCAAGGTCTCTTCAGAGGGTCTGAAGGCAGATCTGGTTCTGACTGGTTCATCTTTGTTGCCCAGAATCAATTCCTTAGGGTGAGCTGCAGTGATTCTGCTCTTCTTCAGAGTTTGTGAGTTAGAGGGACCAGCTTCTTCCTCTGGTTCATCTTCCTCTGGCTCAACTTCCTCTGGAGCTTTGCCTTTGTCAGAAACATTAATGCTTAAATCTGCAAACTTTTCAACTAGCTTTGACTGGTCAGAGTCAAGCTTATCGTCAAATCTAACATGAATAGATTCTTCAAAATATCAACAGAGGGGTTCTTATCAAAAACCATTTATTCCTTGACCAAATCTTACTCTGCTGAAACCTCCAAGATCAACTTCACCTTCAGGTTCAAGTTTTGGATCTTGGAACATATGCCTTTCTCCCGTCATGTGTTGCCTTCATCCACTGTCCAGATACCATGATTGGTGTTTCAGTGGAGCTATCAAGGATATCTGCAACATAGATAATCTTGTCCTTTGGTACCCACTTTCTGGGTCCTCTTTTGTTAGTTACCCCAGAGGTTCTGATCACCTTGGGTGTCTCAACATAATATTTTAAAGGAATATTTGCATGATATTTAGTCATAGAGAAAGATCCCTTTTTAAGAGGATGTTTAGCAACTTTAGCAGGTACAGGATCAGGCAATATGGTACCAGAGGGAACAAAGCATTCATACAAGGATTTAGCTTTAGACACAGAAGGCTCATTTCTAATTGGTTTAGAATAGCCAATGCCATGCATTCCATTTCTGCTTACGCCATAGATCATTGAAGCCATTAAGCTTCTATCCACGCTTTTAGCTAGGAATCTTTGAAAAGACTTTTCATACTTAGATTCATTTCTACAATCAGAGGCATCACAGGCAACAATTTCTTCTAACTTAGCAATCTGGTTCTTAAGCACAGAGTTAGAATTTACCAAAGCATGATTTTCATTTTTCAAATCAGAAATAATTTTCTCATGTTCAGAAGGAGTCTTAGAGACAGCAGATAAGTTCTTTTTCAACTTTTTATGCTTAGACAATAAAGAGTTATACTTATCCATGATATCAGACAGAGCATGTTTCAGTTCAGAGGTAGAGAAGGAAGCGAATACCTCATTTTCATCGTCTGAGTTAGGATCTCCTTCTGATTCTGAGTCAGAGTCAACAGCTTCCTTTGACTCTGCTCCTTTGTCTTTGACAATGGCCATGAGTCCTTGGACTTCACCATCAGAGTCAACATCCTCTGACTCTGATTCATCGAATGTCACCATCAGACTCTTCTTGGTCTTGAAGTGCTTCTTTGGCTTCTTGTCTTTCTTCAACTTTGGACAATCACTTTTGTAGTGCCCAGATTCTTTGCACTCAAAGCATGTGACTTCCTTGATTGAAGACTTCTTCTGGCCTGAGGACTCATACTTTCCTTTTGCCTTTCCAGAGCCTTTGAACTTGCTCTGCCTGTGCTTCCAGATGCGGTTGAGTCTCTTGGAGATCAGAGTCAGCTCATCTTCATCAGAATCTTCTGATGCTTCTTCAGATTCTTCTTCTTCAGCTTGAAGAGCCTTTGACTTCTCAACCTTAGCCTTTTCAGATTTGGATTTCAAGGCTATGGACTTTTTCCTCAGATCTTGCATCTCTGAGCGTTTCAGCTCATGGCATTTCAAAATGCTGATGAGTTCTTCTAAACTCATATTCTCAACGTCTCTAGTGAGCTCTATTGAAGTCACCAAAGGCATCCAACTTTCAGGAAGACACCTGATGACCCTTATGACATGATCTTTTGTTGTGTAGCTCTTGTTGAGAGGTCGTATGCCAGCTACAAGTAATTGAAATCTGGAGAACATTTCTTCAATGGACTCATTTGGCTCCATGATGAAGGATTCATACTTTTGGATCAAAGACAATGCCTTTGATTCTTTGACTTTCTTGTTTCCTTCATGAGACATCTTCAGAGAATCAAAAATGCCTTTAGCAAACTCACGATCTGTAATCTTCTGGTACTCTTCATAGGAAATAGCACTTAGAAGAATTGCTCTTGCTTTGTGATGTTGTGAGTACAGCTTCTTTTGATCTGCAGTCATCTCTGACCTTGGGATCTTCTTGCCATCTGCATCAACTGGACGCTCATAGCCATCCAGAATAATATCCCAGAGATCTGCATCGAAACCCAGAAAGAAACTTTCCAGTCTATCTTTCCAATATTCGAACCTTTGACCATCGAACATAGGAGGCTTTGAGTTGTAACCATCTCTTTGAGTTTCACTGGTGGTGGCAGCCATTGTTTTTCACACCGGCCCGGATCACTGAACACTGTTAGGTGTGGTAATCAGAACTTGCGCTCTGATACCAATTGAAGGTATGAAAAAACGGTAGAAAGGGGGGGTTTGAATAACGTTTTCAGTACAAAACTACCACCTTAAAGATTTTGACAAATCTTTTGAGAACTTAAGTGCTAAAGATAAGAGATAGAAAAGCACACAAGTATTTTATCCTGGTTCACTTGATAAATCACTCAAGCTACTCCAGTCCACCCGTTAAGGTGATTTCTTCCTTCTTAGAATGAAGGCAATCCACTAATCAGGTAAGAGTTACAACTGCACTTGAAACCTACAAGTGACTAACAATTACACTGACTTAGCTCACACTAAGATTCACTCTCTTAGTCTTCTCTAGGATCCGATCAACCTTGATCTCCTAAAGGAATCACCACTAAGATTCACTCTCTTAGTCTTCTTAAGGATACTGACCTACCCGGTCCCTTAAGGAAAATCAAACAACTGTTTGAGGTTGGTGTTTACAAAGGTTTGCTTCTAAATAAGCTGAGTGTAAACTAAATAAGAACAGATGAAAGAAAGCTTAGAATATTTTGAATATGTCTTGCGCGTGTATTGCTTCTTGCTAGTTTCTTCTAGCCGCTTCTTTCAATCTTCAGCCTCTATATATACTCCAAGGATTAGGGTTGAGCGTTGCATGGGAAATGCTACCGTTGGAGGGCAGTTTTGGAAAATCCAGCTTCTGCAGTGGCTGAGAACGTTAGGTAGGTCGTCAGGAAGGTACACTTGCTTTTGTACTTGGATAGCGACTTGACCTTTTAACCTAGGAGACTTCTGATCAGGGGAATACTTCATATAGGAACTTGTGAAGCCGGTTGATCAGAGTCAGAGGGAAAGCACAGATCCTCTGACCATTGTATCTTCTGATTCTGAACTCAGAGGGAAGAACATGGCCTTCAGAGTTTCTTGCTTCTGGACTTCAGAGTTTCCACTATTCAGCTTCTGGATCTTCAGAGTCTTCTACACCATCAGAACATCTGAACCTTCAGTGTTTCTTGGTTATCAGAACTTCTGGATCTTCAGAGCTTCTAGCGACTGAGTCCACATCAGAGTTTGTATAGCTTCAGAACTTCTGAAGCTTTTCCACTGTTCATACTGAACATGGTGAATGCGAAAGCGTTGCTTGGGTTACCCTTTATACACAGTGCTTCTGATTTGTGTGAGATTGAGTTGAGGTCAGAGCCTGTAAATAGCACACTCAGAAAAACACGTTAGAGTACCACAATTGTTCATATCAAAAGGTTAACTTGTAATCATCAAAACATAGAGTTGTACTACTAGATCAAAACTTGATCTTACACATTTGATATAAATTCGTTTAACTAATGTATTTGTATTTCTTCAATATACTTGACATTAAATACTTCACATCAAAATGTTCAAAACCACTACAAAATATCACTATTGCATAATATTTGTCAATAGAATAACTACAAAATTCTTACATGAAATCATGTCTCAAGTTCCTTAACAAATCAACTTACTAGCATATTGTAATATAATATGCATCATTACACGTACATTACCAACATACTCTAAGAGATATTATAACAAATTTATTACTCAAATTCTTGACATCAAATAATGACTTTGGTCATATTCCTCCCACTGATGTCAAGATCCGTACTATGGCTAATTAATATGAGTAATCAATTAACACAAGCAACTCAATGCTCAATTTCATAGTAGATCTTAAAAATAAGGGGAAAAATTGAAAAGGAAAATTTTAATGAAAATTTCTTAACTAAAGGACAATTAAATGAAAATAATATACAATACAACCTCTTATTCTCTATAATTTCAAATAAATGGATAAGACCAATATTAACTTTGAGACTTTAATATAGAGTATCTAACCTTTTATATCCAGTTGAAGCAAACTCTACTATTACATATTATCATCTAGGAGCATAAAACTCTTCAAGCTCTTTATCTCCTTCCAAGTGCTAAGAAAGAAATTCACCTAAATTACTACACATGATAGCCCTCTTTGGAGAAACAGTCACATGCAACAATTTAGAGAAAAACAAGAGATATATCATAGCACAATGTCAAACAAATTGTCAATACAATCTATGTAAATGATACACTTTGGTGATCAACTTTTACATATACTTTCACAATCAACTCAAACCGGAATGCATTAGAATAAGCACAACAAGATATATAGCTTTAATCAACATAAGCTATCTTAATGAGGCAAACATTAGTACACATTCTCCTTTGGGCAGAAAGTATACACCAAGGTCGCCACCAAGGCCAGAACCTCAAATGAAGTTACTCAATGAGCATACATTGGATTTGAAAATTCATCCCCTTTGGGCAGATAAATTCTCTAAGCCAATGCACCCCCAATAACTACATTCATAAATTTTAAGGATATGCTACTCAATGAGCATACACTGGGTTTAGAAATCTACCCCCTTTGGGCGGATAGACCTCCTAGACCAATGTACCCCCAATAGCTTCATCCATAAGTCAATCTCAATCAATCACTACATAAAATAACCCCCTTTGGACATGCAAAGACATGAAGTGATTGAAAATATTCCTCAAACTACAAAGAGACTTATATAAACTAAAATGAGTAATCTCACTTTGGTGGTATCACACATAATAATTTATAAAGTTCTTGCATAGGAAATAAATTTTTTTTTTTCTCTTGCCAAAATCATGACTCAGTTCAAGCCCATGTGCATCCATAAATAAATACTACTAGTCATGAATTCAAATAGCATTCTAAATAAATTTTGTAGTTGCATAGCTCAAATAGAATCCCACAACCAAATAAAATTGCAAACCAAGCACATCAAATAGGCTAATAGAACTCATTTTCACCACTTAATCAAATCAGAGTACATGGCATAGTATTTTTTTTTTAGAATATTATTTTCAAAATATCAGCTGGAAAATAAATAAAATGATTCACCTTTTATTACTCTCCATATGAATTCTCATTATCATAAAATATGAATAAGTTTACGGAGAAAACGTACCTCAATAGAAGGAATAGGTAAAATATTTTACCCTTGTGCTAAACACTTTTAAATGATGAGGTCATTCCAAGATATTTAACCACGTGTAGTTTGTTCAAGTCTCAAAAGTGAATCAAATCAAAATTAAAGCAAATGGCATAGCATAACAATATTGCTATAAAATTATAAGTGGTGACCTTATTAAACAAATAAACATGCATTGTTTAAGTTGATAATTATCAAGATAACTACGGGATCCTTTTTCAAGAAACTTGCTAAGCAAATGCATAACATTAGTGTTAAAGAAAAATGCACTTCTTGAGTGCATATGCTCCCACTCTTTCCAACAATGATCACTATGGCTTTGTAGCTAGGCTAACTCCATTCAAATTCTTAAATATGGTAGGATATGTTGCTTAGCACCAAAATAATATCTGAGGCATGATATGCTAACTCCAGATATGTCTTTTAAAAAATATATTAAAAAACACAGCGGAAATATATAAGAAAAGAATTCATGGAAGACAATATCAATCAAGACCAGAATATCATATTACATCCCAGACCACTAATTTAATCTTGTAATAAGTGTCTCTAATACTTCATGTCATTTAAAACAGGGTATTAACCCACATACATCAAACGCAACCTTTGGAGCTTCTTCTAAGACTTTCTAAGGATGATACAAATCATCTACATATCATAAGCATGAAAATTATACAATATATTTCATCTATCAAAATATCATCAAATTTATCTAATTTTCTTCTCATCTCATAAAATTTAACTAGCTCAGCTCCTCAATTTATTTTTCAAGCCAAAAGATAACTCAGAAAAGTGTCAAAAGGAATTCTCTAAGGCAAAGAAGTTTATATAAAGTACCATAGCACCATAGGTATACAAGTGGAACTATGAACATATATCTTATTGGGAATTAGACACTGACCAATCACAATTGGATCAAAATAATTAATATAAAATTAAGAATCAATGAAGATTATACAGCATATAGTGTGTTGCACAGAAAATCCAATGTTCATCTGTGTTCGACTCCTAGCCTTAATCAATTTCTTTTTAAACATAACACCGCTCAAAGGTGAATCTGCCTTAATGCACACCTAGTGCGCAAATAGCCAAAAACCCAACACTCAGAAGTTGAAATACAAAATTAACATATTATCAGCTATATGATAGTTGATTTCATGTAACCTTTACAAGGATTTGGGTTCGCTTCTTATAATCCCCTTCAAAAATAGATTGCAAAATTTATCACTAATATTATAGGATGCAATTATAGAAGCAAGAAGCAAGGTAGTAGTGAAATGTACAGTACGGGCGTGAAAACCAAATTTTTGTCAGAGAAAAATTAATCGCAACATACGGAAGAACCCATAATCAATTTCAATTCACAAGTGAAAACAAATTCCAACAGCGCAATAAGAATGGGTTCTAAAATCAAATATGGAAGCTCTGATACCACATGTAAGCATAAATTGGAATCCATATATGATTATAGAACACCAAATAGAATGAGATAGATTGCGTACCTGACAAATCATGAATGGAATAAGGATTCTTGTTAGCATCATCGGATCTTGTGACAGTCAAGTGACTGAAAGTGACTAGGGCTTCCTCTGTATCTCACACTCCCTTTCACAGCTATCAATGGGGCAAACTGTGGAGCCAGATTAGATCAGTGATTATAGAGGGGACCTAGCCAACATATATTTAACCCTAGTCCCCTTCCCATCATGGGCCTATAGGTTAAGGCCTACACTGTAGTCCACACTAATCAATACAGATATTCAAGCCCATAAATAGATCACTTAATTGATTAAGTTGGCTTACATATGCACTTTTCTGGATCATGAATTAGCCCGTTTTTATTAAAACAAAAACTGCAATTGATTGAAGCCCACAAGAATTAATAAATAATTCTTACAATTATGGCTCACCTTAATAAGATGCTGTTATGGCTCTTGTTTTTTTCTAGACAATTAAGTTCAAACAAATCATTCAAATAGTGTACAATTCTCAGACGCCTTCCATATCCTTGAATGCAAAGAAAATATAAAAAGTAACAACCAGATGCATAGTGAACATCACAACGAAATCTGAAAGTATCCATCAAACATTTTCTATGATAATGAGATAAGACATTCTGAGCAATTATATCTTCCTGAAGCAACTTAACTATACTAGAGTAGTTGAAACATAATGCCCTCAAAATTCAGTTAAATACTTAAAAACAAGTAGAAGGGGAACAAGATGCAGATCACATTGAAGCATGGACCTTCATTAAGATAGATTTTTCTAGTCAACTTATTAGGAATGACATACCCTGTATTACGAGCTTTTAGATTTTTAATTGTTAAGGCTGTTAAGGCTTTTAGTTTTTTCTGTTGCTTTCATTAATGATGGCAATTGTATTCTTAGTTGCTATTTCTCTAAAAGGGCATGATAATACTTGTGGATTGTATACTTACTTGTGATGATAATTTGTAATAGATGGCAAGTAATGCTGACAGTGTTGAGTCCAAGCTATGGCCTAAATTAGTTGTTAAGGAATTCATAGATGTTATGGTTGATGAAGTGACAAATGGAAATATGCCAAATGGTGTATTTCATACTAGAACATGGACCTCGATGACCGCTAAGTTGAATTTCAAAACAAAGCTTTCTTATAAAAAAGAACAACTGAAGGCAAAGATGCATAGGTTGCGAGCTTTGTATCGCGAATTCTCTGCACTTCTGAATCACACTGGATTTGGGTGGAATCCTGAAACCAACACTGTCACCGCAAGTGAGATGCTAATGATTAATATGGTTTATGATTATTACCAGGATTATTTGAATAAAACAGCGGTGCATGATTCTAAATTGTCTGGTCGTCAGTTTGTTAATGAAATATTGAATGGATCAGGAACGGTTTGCTTTGATTTATTTCGAATGAGGAAGTCATGCTTTGTTAGATTCTGTAATGAATTGAAGGAGAAAAACTACTTAAGTGACTCAAGGGATGTGTTTGTTGAAGAAAAAGTTGCAATGTTCTTGTTCATTATTGGTCATAGTGTTTAGCACAGGGTTGTTGCAAATCGCTTTCAACGTTCCACAGAAACAGTTTCACGTTATTTTAAGGAAGTTTTAAGAGCAGTATGCCGATTGGGGAAAAAGCTTATAAGACCAGATTCCACAGAATTGCCTGATAGCATTAAAAGTAACCTACTTGTGGTTCAAGGTATGTATGCAATATTGTTTAGTATTTAATTACTTCATATTTTATTCATTTATTTTATTTTGTTTTCAAGGTACTCATTGAGTTTTCTGGTTATAGAATTGCATAGGGGCAATTGATGGTACACATATAAGTGCATGGGTTCCCGCTGACAAACAAATGTCATGTAGAGGTAGAAAGACAACAATTACACAAAATGTTATGTGTGTTTGTGATTTCAATATGATGTTTACATATGTATATTCGGGATGGGAAGGAAGTGCACATGATGCTAAGGTATTTTTGGATGCACTTACCAATCCTAATGCAGAATTTCCTTGGCCACCTAGAGGTGGGTAGTAAATTTAAATTTAAATTATTTTCTTTAGATGGAATAAACATTTAAAACTAATATATTTTATGCAACGCAGGAAATTTCTATCTTGTTGATTCAGGCTATCCATGTACCGGAGGTTTTCTTCCACCTTTCAGGGGTGAAAGGTATCATGCACAAGAATATAGAGGCCAAGGTAGACAACCTAAGAACCGTGAAGAGTTATTCAACTATAGGCACTCATCCCTACGAATGACAATTGAGCGTTGCTTTGGAGTTTTGAAAAACAGGTTTCCTATTCTAAAGTTGATGACTTCATATAAACCTTGCAGACAACGACTTATAGTAACAGCATGTTGTGCTATTCATAATTACATATGCAAGTGGAATTTGAATGATGAACTATTTAGGATGTGGGAAGAACTGGATCCCGCGGAATTTGATAGCATGAATGAAGGTCCTAGCACTGCAGGAACAACCTCACATGATGACAATTTAGCAAGACTATCTGATGAAGGTGCAGCTGAAATGGCAATGCAAAGGGATCAAATTGCAGATTCGATGTGGGCACATCATGACATTGATAATTGACTCATTTTAACTTTGTTTGATATTAGACCGCACTAGTTTTAAATATTACCACTTTGACTTTGTTATCCAGTTATAATATGATAATATGACATTTTTCCTAGTTATTAGATTTTAATTGACTTTAACGTATGTAAGTGTTTTTTTAGTTTAACTTATCTAAAAAATGCATTAATATTCTCATGTTCATAAAATAAGACAAGTTCTTGTTCCATTTAAATATGAAGTTCATTTAAATCTTATAAAAGGAAACAACACAATCAAACAAGTTTTTAATTTTTTAGTTTTCAAAATGATTTTTCCAAAAAAGTTTTCTGTTTTTTCATTTTAAAAACAGTTTTCAAAACTAAAATTATCAAACAAGTTTTTTCTCCAATCTCTCCCCAAAAACAGTTTCCGAAAATTGATTCATAAAACAGTTTTGAGAACCCTTTTTGAAAAGGGTTAATGTAACACCCCGATTTCGGTGGCGTCACTTTAGTAACCAAAAATAAACTTAATGCGGAAAACGTGAATATATTTTTTTTTTCGTCGATAATATAAACAAGATTGAAATAAATAAAACGCAAATGCGAAAGACAACAGAACTAATATACAATATAAATTACAGCCCCCGCTGTAAGTAGCAACCTCGTCACGAGTGACCTCTAGTGACGGAAAGTAGAAAAGTGTAACGCCCGAAGGCAATATGTACAGACTAAAGTAAAGGTGAAGTGTCCGCAACACAAACCTCAAAAACGAGAATGAGTTAGCCCAATCGGCCTAAAACAAGACCTCCTAAGTCCAACCAACTCTCTGTGATTCCCGTAGAGAACCACACAAAAAGCTATCGGTGGGAAACTACCCTGTCCCCAAAGAAACAAATGATGTTCAGAGTTAAGACTCTACTCCTACACTAATCCTATCTCGAGGAGTTCACACCAGCACTAAAACCTACATGCTAGCATGATCGTCGTCTGAATCTGAATCCAGAACGACCAAGTCTATGTACACTACCCGTCCTCCTCTCGCAACCGCGATGCGCTCCGGTGCTGGCCTCTCGGGCTTAGGGCCCGAACCATGATCATCAATGATAGCAACGGTGGGTGCGCTGGACTCTGAAGAATGCACTCCCACAGGCTCCTCCTCTGAAGGGTCCTCATCATCAGAAGATGACGGTGGTGGCGGTGCTCCTAATCCTGGTCCGCAGTGTACTCCAGGCGGCAAGTTGAAACTGACAGTGCACCTCCTCAGCACTCCTTCCATCAAGTGTCCTACTCTGTCTACCCGATCCTCCATGATCCTCCCCGAGTACGTCGCGCGATGGCTAGCGGGGTCTACCACCCACGCGCCGGGGTCATCCTGATCTATCATCTCGTATCTAATCCCCCCGAAGGGTGGACCATCGTGAACCAGTCCGCTAAAGACATCTGACAAAGGGCGTAGTCCGCCAAAACACACACAGAAGACGCGATGGTCAACTCCAAAGAATTATGTAAATAATATCACCAATAGATACAGATAAGAGATTAGCCACTTAGGCTTATAGCTAGGGATAGCATCCTAGGGTTGTATATTCCATAATGAATGTAACGACAGTAATAACAAATAGCATGCTCCAAGTAGGATTAACAAGTAACAATCACACTCAGCAACTAAGTTAGTATGCATGTTGCATGAAATGCAATGCAGGTTAACCCAGTCAACCAAATGCATTCCGGAACGGATGGACATCAACAGATCAGCCCTAACACCAGCCACGATGGGACCATTTCGGCCCGCGTGCCTCTTATACCAACAACAACGGTAGTCAGATCAGCATAAAACCCGAAGGCCTGCCATTTCGGTCTGCTACTAAGAGTCACCTAACAGCGCTCTTACGCGGAAATCCGGGTCTTATAACCATTTTGGAATCCGCCGTGGTCCGGCATCTCACCGTGTTTAAACCACTTAATGAGTGCATGCAATGCAGTGATTAGCCAAACAACGTCTCCGACCTCACTCGACACGTCGCCACGTGTTCTAGATAAATTAATGTCTCTAAAAGCTTACCCTAAGGTAAAGTCGATTCTGCGACAAAAGACACTTCTTTACAACAACATAGTAACTCATGATGATCTCCAAATCATCCGACTCATCTCACTCCGATGGTCAAAACTGCTCAACGAGCAAAGAGTATCAACATACTCGGAAACTACCTGTTTCCCGGCTTATCTCTCAGATAGCCCAACAACACAACTGCTCCCAGAGCACAAGAGTATCAACATACTCAAAACTTCTTAACATTCTCAACACTTGGATCCGACGACACTTCTCGCTTTCCAAAACTAAGATTTGCATCCTAAGCTTCCTTTCGAGTTTATTATCATTATTTGAAGATTTAGAGGTTGTTTAATGTCTTATGAGTTTTCTTTACAAAATAATATCTTTTTAGTCTTATCGCAAATCTTATGAGTTTTCAACATCCCATAATCCCAATTAACTCCCCGAGAATGTCTCGATCCATTATAACCATAACAAGGCCCGAATCTCATTCGTCCTATCAAACTTTCCCCAAAATCTCAAAATAAAATCGGCATGACCTGCCCGCTATACTCACTACTCAGAATCACAGATATCAGTGAAAAGACATAATTAAATCAGCACAGTCAACAAACATGCAATATATCAACACATCCTAGAATAATCACGTAGCACTTAGCATATAAAGCATGCATCACACATCCTAGATTACCCACTTAGCACGTACCATGTAATTCAATCTCAAAAACAATCAGTAGATGAATCATCTACATTGTCAGCCGAAGCCTCAGAAAACATTTTTCCAATCAAACACAAACAAGTGCATAAACAATAAATCAATGTCGAAAGCATCGACCCTAAGCATTATCTAAGGATTCAGTGAGTAGCCCTCACCTGTAGATTCTCCAGGGTTCCCGTCTAGCGTTCCTTCACAATCAATGCCTTGCTCTTCAGGAAAATCCTCAAAAACACCTTTAGAGTAAAACCACAGAATTCCATCAAAAACTATCAGAAACTCAGTAACCAATACTCACTAAGGCTACACGAAGTAGTACATACTCCGAGGTACGATAATCTAGCGCGAAAGGACAAGTTTTTGAAATAAGAATTTTCTTCCTCCCCCCCTAGGGTGCTCGGCCACTATTGGTAATTAGGTGGGCCGATTTTTCTTCGATCAAACTTGGTTCCTAGGTGATTATTAGTCGTAACTAAGGGTATTCTAAACTCGGAAAAATTATCGGATCGAAAACTGTCGCAGGGGTATTTTGGTCAATATTTTTAGCTTAGAATTTCAAAACTGAAATTTCGAAAAACAAATTGGATGGGGACGTCACCAACGACGTTTATGACAACTAATCCTACTAGCACTAAGCTAAGGCGATAGTTTTCAGCCCAAAGGACGAAGCTTTGCCCCAAAATGGGTATTTTAAGCAGAATTGAAACTCGACGGTAGTTTTTCGAGAATCGGCGGAGTATTATTAGCTAAACATGCTCTTGGGCACGTAGGGAAGATGTTTAGATAGAAAAATGAAGTTATCAGGATAGTTTTGCAAAAACCTCAAAACTATGAGCACAGAAAGACATAGAGAAAAGCTATGGAAAAGACGATCAGAGGTAAGGATTAGCGACTATACCTCGATACCTTCAAGCAGCAACTGTCGAATCAACGATCAAGCAAGAAATGAACAAAATCTCTTCTCCTCCTCCTCCTCCAAAGCTCGCGGGTTCAAGAGAGAAAATGGAGATTTTGTGATTTTTTTTCTCATTTCTTGGCTATATATAGAGGTTGGAAAAACGCGGGAAAATGAAAGTTTCGCGATTCCGATTTTTCCGGCTTCATTCTCCGTGAATTCTAAGATAGCTTTTGACGACATAATTCCAAAACTCAAAAGAGGTTTCCTTGTATTTTAGGTGGCTAATGCAAAGTCGGTGTAAAACTATTTTACCCGATAAGTTACTTTTTGCATCGAATGTCGGAATAGAAAACTTCCTTCTGAAGAAAGATTGAAATCATCAAGAGAAATGGGTGTACGCGTGTGGAATCTTCATTTGAAGATCCGAATAGAAAAAGTCTTCCTCGTCGGTTGATTCTAGGGTTCTTGAACTATCAGGGTTTTAGTTTCGGCAAACTTCCGATGATTGGAATCGGACGTTCGTACATCCTAGAGTTTCGCCGTGAAACGATTGTTATAAAAAGGAATAAGAGAAAGTCTTATATTCCTCTTGAAGATTTTTGGAATTATTCCTATAGTGTTCCAAGGGTGGAACTTAGTCTTTTCCTAAGGTTCTTGTCCTAGGTTTAAGCGAATCGATCGTGCTATACCTTTTATCGATTTTGATACAATCCTTAGACTTTTCCTGAACTTTCTCCTTCATAAATTTATTTCATTTGATCAACTCTTGTTCAGGTTTCCCTTCACGATACATCAAGCCTAATCGTGAATAGGATTTTATTCACTTGACATAAACTGAAAAACTTGGGTCTTACAGTTAACAAACAGGCCCTTAGTGTGAGTTAGGTTGACAATAGTGAAAACTCTTGTATCTTCCGAGTTTTACAACTCCAAACCCAAAAATTGGAGGGAACAACTCCTGGTGCACTTTGAGTACTGGATGCAGCCTTCTAGCAGTTTCAAGAAGAACCAATATATATATATATATATGCTTATGTTACCCTTTTAATCTCCATCTCTTTAATTTTGGTTTTGCATTGTATATCAATTTGAATATTTTGCAAAATTAAGGTTCTTGTTGTATTGCCTTTGTTCATTCAAGATTCATATGTTATGGATTAGTTTCATTGTTTATGTAATAATTATGGATTGATTACCTATTAATTGCATTTTAGATTGTTGTTGAATTTCTACTTTGCTAACCTCATTTGTGAATCGATAGCAGATTATCAATTCTCCACTAGTATATTACCCAAGAATGACAATAATTTACCAAAAGTTGCTGAATTTTTAATACCCAATTCACCATCACTTAGGCCCCCGTTCAGGGTGGTTTTCGGTTTTGAGTTTTAAAATTTTTAAAAACCAAAAACAGTTTTTAGTTTTTATTTTTCGGTTTATAGCTTTTTGGTTTTTAAATTTAAAAAGGTGTTGTAAACTTGAGATGATGAAACAGCTCTACATACATTATCGTATAACAAGTCTTTTTTTCAAGGAAACCAACTGAAACGTAAAAGTAATAAAAAAATACTAAAAATCAAATAAGTTATATAATTTACAATTTAAACAATAAAATTAATAAAAATTTAAAGTTATATAATGAAATAGTAAAAAATACATAAAGGTGAAATGCAAAAAAAAGACTACAAAAGAAAATAAAAAATATAATAATATTAATAATAAAGTTTATAAAATATATAAAACTACAATACAAAAATTAATAGTTTCGTATGAGGTTTGTCTTGATATATAGTACAGGAAAAGATTGCAACATCACAATAAAATACTAAACTAGTGATAAAATCTAAAGGGAACCAAATACTGGTGTATATCGACACTTCGAAGTTCACTTCTGATATCATAAAATGATTGGACACACCAATGATTTTCTGTAATTGACATACATAATATGACTATAAATTCCTGCTAATGGGGAAGAATCAACTACCCTGAATGCCCATAAATCACAACACAACCAAGACTTCTAGTCTTCACGAGAGCCACTGTAGCATTGCTACTCGTAGAATTTTTTTTTGCCACATTTGCTTTCTATATTTATAGATAAATTATTGTAATGAAACTTAAAAAAAATTCATAAACTGTTAATAATCCAAGAAAGAAAAAAGTACATAAGGCTAACGAAATGCAGTTTTTCAAATTAACTCCAATATAGCTATAGTGTTGCATTAGTTGGATCCCATAATCGTTGAGCCAAACGATCATGAAATGCAGCCATTTGACGAAAAGATGTTGCAGTCAGCTGTGGTGGCACATGTTCCTCTATGTTGTTGTTTCCATTTACCGCTTCATCTTCTAATTGAATGTTCAATAAAATATGTCTTATCATTAATATTATGTAGTTTAAAAGTACAATTACAATCAATGACATAATAACACAAATTTGATCAAATAAACTCTCAATATGCCTTATCAGTTATGAATTTCATGTTCAACCAAAGAAGAGGCTAATTCTATTAATGTAAGTAAACTTAATATAGAGACTATGAACAAAAGATAAAGACTAACCAGTAGCAGAAATCTCCTCTATGCATCTGCAACAGAAAAAGCCCAATTTAGTCACATGAAAACTAAATTCGCAACAGTTCAATTCAAAAGGATCACGACTTATTGTATTGTCATCTCCAAAAACATAGTGATTTTCATTGGGTGTAGTGCTTGTCCGCTGCCTCATACATGAATATAAACAAAATGAAAGATTTTTTTTGGATATTCATGAAATCAGCTTGGTATAGATATTTTGCATTCAATTCTGTCAGTGTTGAATTCGAAAAAAAAATTCAAAAAAGAAATCGCAGATTAGGAAAAGTGGTAAAAGTAGTAGAGAGACACAAAATGCTGAGAATTAAAGAGAGATAAAAAGGAGTGAAAAAAATAAGGTGAAAAAGACACTTACCATAGAGACAAGAGCTTATAACAATGGAGAACCAACAATGGAGGACGACGTAATATAGAAAAGGGTGGAGAGAGATACATGAACGCATTATCCGTGCCCGATCTCAGGAAAGTGAGGAAATAGAATAAAACCTATTTTTATTGTTTTAAAAATACAGTGAAAACCGTTTTGAAATGAGCTTAAAACTGAATTCAACACCAATTTAGCCGAACAAGTTTTGTTTCCAAAGTCGCTTTTTAAAACCAAAAACTTGCAACCACCGCAACAACCCCTTAGGTATTCCTTCTAAGTTTTTACACTTTTTGGTGCAACATTGTTTGATCCTTCACATCAATAAAGATGCATGAGGTATGCAACGGTGTTGTGGTGGAGAGACTAGAAGAAAGAGTTAGTGTATGTAGTTAGGATTACACAATATGTGCATGTAATTCTCTAGGTGATGCACAAACATTGGTCGGCATATATTGATGCAAGGTGTGTAGTGAAATCACATAGACATTTGTTGACATGGATGACGAGTCTGTGTTGGTAGCACGCAGACATTGACATCATTGATGCAAGGTGCGTGTTGATAACAAATAGACGTTAGTTGACATTAATGCAAGGTGTGTGGATAACACACAAACATTGGTTAAAATTGATGCAGAGTGTGTGGTAAGGTTATACTAATTTCTAAGGAACTTCAGGAGAAAGCTTACAGGTTGCACCATAATTTTCAGCAAGGTTTCACACAATGTGAAAGTTCTTGAATTGATTTAATTCTATGTGAAGCGTGCTCTTTGTGGTGGAGTGTGATGATTTTCTTTATCGGTGCACGTAATGTGAATTATGATTGTAGGTAAAAACAATGATTTTCGGTGTAGACAATGAAGGATCTTCTCTTGCAATGGTAGAGATTATTGGAGTCGATTGCAACTTGCAAGTCTCATATTGCTTAAGTTAGTGAAGGATGAGAGAGTGATATACATATATAAACTCAAGTCCCTTGTTATAAATTCACCTGTTAAAAACACTTTAAGCTTATATTAGTGTTTCTTCTTTTTCTCTTATGCTCTTATTTTAGAGTATTGTGAGATATAATTCAAGTAATTGCTTAGAAAAGTGTAAGTGTTCTGAGGTCATGAGATAGTTGAGAGAGAAATTTATATGTTGTAATAATTTTCAGGCATTACGATTGTGCTTGTGCTTAATTCGCAACGGCTTCCCACCAGTTATTTCCCAATAAATATAACTTGTTGTTGTTAATGGTTGATGAAATATTGCCCCTATATTGTGTTATGATTAGCTATCTTTATCTATTAAGGAAGAAGTTCATTGTCATTTGAGTTTTGAACCAGATAAAAATTGGTTTTATTTTATTTTATTTTTATGTTGCCCTAGATTGTTTTAAGCCTTTAATTTTAATTTTATTTTTCGTTTGTTAGGCAAGCTCACCAACCCACCAGCTTGCCTCTAAGACTCTTTTAAACCAAATATCAAATGTAAATTGGTTTGTCCCAACCCAATTTTAACGGCCAAACTCGCCTCGTGCCAACCAAATTTGTCACCCCTATTGTGGATTTTTTTAATTTTTTAATTTCAGGTGCCATTGTCATTCCTAGCTTACTCTATCATTGTCATCGCTAGCTTACTCCTATGAATTATAGATAATTTTTATCTGGATCAATATCATCTCTAGATCATTCAGGCCAGGGAGGCTCGCAATCAAGTATGAAAATATTCATGACTTATTTTTTTCGCTAAATAAAACGGAAATCCAAACCTAAAATGTAGAGTATAGCAAACAAGATACTTTTTTTCTTCTAGGGGCTAAAATTGGATTCTTATTGTCATTCATTTTGTCTTCTTAGGAAAAAAAGTGTTGATGAGACGGAAGCAGTAGAGGGAGAAGAAATGGAAATTGACAATGTATTATGAGGCTATAACATGATTGAAGTTGGCATTGCAAATCTCAATTACTTCTCCTTCCATAGCTACTCTTGTCTCAATTACTTCTCAAGTTGGCCGAAAACAAAGTATCCAATATGAAGACCTATTGGTCCTTTTCATGTTGCAGGCATATTGAGGAGTTGATGACTGAATTTGAATCATTTTCCACATAACTTGTATATCTTCATATTCACCACAAGACTCCATATCCTTATAAAGATTAACAAGCCCATTTCTATGCCCTGGAGTCACCATCACAAAGAAACAAAGGATCAGGAACCAGATAAGGAACAAATATAACAACTTCAATTATTCACTTCTTTTAACTAATCAATCTTTCAGGGGATCGAGATCCTCGGCCTCAAAATGATGTCTCATTTTCTGTCTTAACTAATGAATTATGTTATGTCAATTAAAATATATATGAATATGACATTTGTAACTTTATAAGAGTGATTTTTAATGGACGTGGTGTAATCACATTGGTGAAACAGAAAATGAAACACCATATGGATACAGGTGATCTTGATCCTCTATCGTGATATTTTAAACATAAAAATTTCACAAATTAACTTACAATAATATGAAGCAGAATGTTTACTTCACCTTGGGGTTTAAACCTGAAGTATGAAGTGAGTTTGCTAAGGATGCTCTTGGTTGGACAGATAGCTAAGTGCTTGAAGTAGCAGCAGACTTTCCACTTCCCCATTTTTCAAAGAAGAGAGCCCTGCTTCTCTTCCTTGCAGCTAGTCCCCCCATGTTTTATATCCATCATGCCCTTTGAAAAAGTGTTGAGGAAAACAACAGGTGAATCCTTCCATAGAAGAAAACAACAAAGAAAAAAACATGGCCTTCGTTCTTCCTTATTTTAATTTATATCCTTTCAAGTTCGGAAACAAATATCGGCTCCTCCTACACTGCATAAAATATTTAAATTTATCTTACTAATCCTAAATGAATTAAACCCGTTTGATCGAATGATAGAATAAAAATGACCATATTTGTTATGTTGTAGTTATCACTTATATAGCTATTAGGCAAGCACATAATTATGAGCTGGAATTTAGAGCATTTTATGAACACCCAAATTATAAGCAGATATAAGTGATTATTAGTAAGCTAATCTGAACATTTTATGAAGAAAAAAAGACTCAAAACAACTTATAAATAAATTATAAACTATTCATATGAACTCTTCCAATATTAGTCTAAACATTTAGGTAAAAATGACTTAAAATATGAGTAATGGGAAGTATAAGATAAGCTCAAATTATGAATACAATGCACGGTTAGTAAATAAATACTGTAGTAAGTAGGGGGAATTGATTTGGATTTTGCTTTTCCTAGCTATCCCAGTTACCAAATATTCTCAATTTGATGGTAGCAACATAGAGTGTGCTAATGGGGCCCTTGGTCAAGCGGTTGGTTGGTTTATCTTCAGTGTCTTTGTGTTGGCATTGCAATTATATCAATTACTAGTTAACATTCTTCACAATCATAATATTCAAAGAAAAATAAAGTGCTTGCTTGGCACAATTGAATTGGATCAGAAGAGTAATCAATACTGAACAGAGCCTTTGGATTCTGTTCCAATCACTTTCTATGCTAACATAATCGTTTAGGTCAACGAAATTTAAAAAAAAAAATATAGACAGCATGTGCTTAGGAACATGTTTTGGTGAAGGTTTTCTCAACTGCTTATTTTTGGGCTGGAGATGTTTTTTTTTTCAAAAGCCAGAAGACAAGAGAAAATTCCAAGAAATATAATGCTATAATATTATGTAATATAAGAGCATTATTTAGAGTGCTTATAAAACAATAGATTATATATAGTAGTAACTTATTAAGGTTGTAATTGTATGACAAAAAATGTATGAAATAAGAAAAGTGATTAATTAATACAAAAAATAGAAAACACATTTGATCAGATGTTAATTATGCTAAATATATACTAAGTATATAGTTGTAATAATTATGCTACCATCTCACAATCACAATAGAGGAGGATGATCAATCACACAGGAAGTAGCAACGGGGAGTTTTCCGTAATAGCTGATAGCCTCACGGAGCAATGCCGCGTGCAGGTAGAAGGCCTACGGGTCATAAACTTCTTTTTTAGAAGAAGCAATGACGTACCGGGATATAAGCATCAGCTATTAAAAGTGCAATTAAACATATATTTTTATTATATTTAAAAAAAAAACTGTAATCTTTTATGACAGTTAAAGAGAGATGGGGATAGGTAAAAATATATCCCCTAAATCCTAATAGGGATAAGGGATGGAGCCAAGGACAGGGCATCCCGCACGGTTGCCACACCTTAGACTCAATACTCATATGCCTCTTGCAAACGTGTACAAAGACCAAATTTTTATAATCTTGAAGAAAATCATACCAAAACTCTGCTATAAATAGCCAGTAAAAAAGCAAACATGTTGTTCTAATAAATAGTACTTAATGAATTACTCACATATTGCCGGAAGGAGAGAAATATTAGAGTCTACTAAAAACGATTCAAGAGCTGGTACAAACTCTGCAACACCGTCATTCAATCCCTTGTGTTAAAGATAAGATGTTAAAAGTTCATCTAGTGGCCTTTGTTTCAGCCACAAGCATTCATTTTAAGCAGGCTAATGCACTTCTTTTCTGAGCAAATGTTTCTCTCTTCGACCGATTCGAAGTGTTTCTTACACTGTAGAAACAAACCAAGCTTGAAACAAAAGATTCATATTTTTACATGAAGCAAAATGTAATGTACTTTATAATAGAACTAACCAGGTACACATAACTTATGAAATACAACCACGCTTCGCCAAATGCATGCCCTCATGTCAATATACCAAATTAGCATGTTTATATAGCAGTAACATCTTATGTCAGTCACACCTCAAATAACTGGTGGAAACTTTAACTTGCAACAATTCAATTTTCAACATTTTAGCCAGTAAGTGGGTAAATAAATTGTTTTTGGCAACGATGATACATTGGTCAATTCAAAGTAATTACATTAAATAAAAATCAACTACTCAAACACAATAAGGTCTTACCATCTGATCTGCAGAAATCATGTAAGAAATGACACTAAGGGGATTTTTCATAAGGGGATTTTTCGTGCCATTCGTACTCGGGCAACCCAGCTTTCTTGCGGGCCTCTCTTTTCTCTGCATTTTTCTTCTGCGTAAGTTTCTCAATTCTGGTATAAAAATCATGCTGGATCTTGTTCACAATTTTGTCAAAGCCAGGAAGTGTCTTCTCCATTTTTTCATACAACTCATTGTTTAGGTCTTCAAATAGCTTAAACGTCCTCTGCAAATAATCAAAGCAAATAAAACCTCGTGTTTGACAGAAAAGCAATTTACGACAAAAATAAGCACTGCACAGCTACTCGAAAGTATAGCAGTGTGTTCTGGGGATTTGCTAAAATCTCATGCATAAATGCATCATCAGAATCGCTATTAGTTAACATAAAAAGGAAACCAATAAAGAAACTGTAATGCATCATGTTTGAGGTCTTGTTGAGGAAGGAAGGATTTCTAGAGAATGGCATGCATCCTAATGTTAACAGCTAACATCCTATTGTTCAGATATTTGATTAAGGAGAAAGAAGCTGGCGTTATGGCCGCAAGCCAGTAGATAAAAAGTAAAACTTTCCTAGTAATGATGACAAGGGAAAGAAAAGTTATATTTATACAAACATACATCTGTCCTTTACCAAGATATGAAACAGAAAAGTTGCAATTGGTAAGGCAGGTAATAAACTAGAATACTGCATCCTATAGAAGAAACGGAGAAAAGAACCTCCAAATATGCAATATTTGAATCCAAGTGCTTTGATGAAAACACATACCATAACGTCATTATTCCAGTGCCTGATGTATGGTGGCCCGGTGCTGAATGACCCAAGTGGTTCACGGTACCATTCACCATTAAATGTTATTCGATCCATTGCTTGTTCTATGCTCAGAACTTCCCACGGCCTCAACCCTGGAATAAGGTCAGCCAGCTTCCGTCTACCTCACACAGCCAGCAGGGAAGGCAAGAGTTAAACGATAATAGATTGAGTATAACAATCACAGTTCAATGCTATTTCCAGCTATTATTGACATAAACCTAGTTAAATTCTCTAATTCTGAATGTAAAAATGGAAGAAAGGAAAAAAAAAACAGAAATTTTATATTTACAACATACAGTCATTCGCCGCATATACATACCTCATATCTTTGGGAATGTATTTGTTGGGCATGTGATCCTGTTCCAAAATAGTGGTCAGTTCAGAGCCGCTAGCCCAAAGAAATAGCGCATGACTTGGAATTCTAACTCCAGGCCAAACACCATCATTAGCTTCCAATACTGCTAAATCACGTCTCTTGCTTTCTATGGCCTCTTCTTGAAGCTGCTCATATGTCTTCTCCTCAAAACCCTTAAGAGGAACCCAGGGTGGTATACCTCTTTGTAGTTTGTGAAGGAAAGCTGTTGCTGAAGCAGCAAATCGAACTGAAAATTTGCCAAACCAAGAATCAGTTTTTATGAGATGTGAAAGCTTCAGAGTTTGCCAGGTTAGCTTAATATCTGTTTTCTTCAATACAGAAAAAATTTCATTCAGATCCATTTGAGAAGATTTGGAAAACTTGTGCATGTGAATATACTTTAATACATTGTTCTATTTGAAGTTTGAAATAGTGGTACGAACCCCTCTGACAAACACGATGCCCCTAAGGAAGAAGATATAATAGAGCAGCATTTAACATTATTTTAATTCTACCATTTTTTCTTGAAAGAACTAAAGGAACCACTATCAAGATTTTTATTGAAAACTGGTTTTAACTTCTGTTTTTTATTCCATTTTAAGAAACTTGCAACAGAACATGTTTCAAAACCACTTTTGGATAGCCTTCTATTCTCCCTCTGACAATTGAGAGAGGATAAGACCACAAAATTTGGAAAACTTTTAAGACCAGTTCCTCCCATCTCATGATTTTTTCTAGGGCATGAAGTACAGAGAGATAGCATGAATCATCTATACGCCCGTACAAAGTATCATATTGTTACAAAAGATTGTAACTTGTTCATCAATTTGACATCTTTCTCCTCCAGCTTCTTCTAAGCTCCAACCCATCGAAAGACACAAGTTCAAAAGCTTTATTTTGCAGGATCATCAATCATCACAAAGAATGACGTGCCTTAGCATGCCCCCAAAAACAGTTGTATAACTAAAAATAATGAGCTCAAATCTAAACAATAACTATCGAAGAATATACATATATAAAGGAAAAAAATGAGTGAATTTAACAGACCTTCCCAGGTAGCAACTGCACGCTCCATTCCGTAAATCATGTGAATGGGTGCCCATTCATCCATATCCTCACCCCAAATGAAAGTATTCTTATCAATAATCCCAGCACCCCATGCAGTTTTAAGTTGAATCAACTCACACGGTCCTCGTGTTCGACCCAGACGATCCTTATAGTAAAATCCACCACTCCTCATGATAACTAAATCCAATGGAAAATGAAATCAATATCATACAAGTACAACAAACAGCCAGCACAAAAGATGAGAAGACACATGGAACAGTCGCATTTAATGCTCAATATTTTATCACAAAACATTCAACAAACAATGCACCACTGTCCATTCTAAATAATCCTAAATACTTCTTTTCTTTTTTATTGGCAAAATTAAAATCTTGAGAGGTGGATAGGTTGTTCCACAACAAAGACAGGGTGCACCATAATTAGTGATTCCCTACCAGTGAGGGATCACCAACAGGAATGAAACCCAAGCAAGACCTTGCTGTGAAGGCTTTCACGCCTACCAATTAATTAACCCAAAACCCATGGGCAAAGTACCTCAATTATTTCAATATATACATTGAGTTTAATAACTATACAATGATAGGGTAAATCGGGTTTTTCACAGGCATTCAACTAGGTTTCATCACATTTTCTATTTAGCCAGACACGAAAGTGTCCTCCACACATTCAAAAGTGTCCTCCACAGGAGACAATCTTGTTAGAGCTGGGAACATCCACATCTTGGCCAGACCTCTCCTAGTGAGGGTTCTTTTCCATACACACAAGACTCGAACCCAAGACCTTGCATACGCGGAATCAAGCATGTACAACTTGAATCCGTTGATTATAAGGCTTCATCATATTACCACATCATAAATAATTAATCAAAATTAAAGATAAAAAGGTAATATGGTGAGATGTAATTAGACGTATGTGTAAAACCATTCACATTGTTAGGGTATACTAATTAAACTCATCCACATTTTCATGCACACATTTCGCCAACAGGAATCAAACCAAAGACCTACCCAACACCATCTCTGTCAATGCTGTTCAATCCTAGCATCCTGCCAACTAAGCCCAACACTTATTGGCAACATTATCATTATATAAGGCCCCATTTAAAACAGCTTATTTGAGCTTAACTTATAACATAAGCGCTTATCCAAGTGTTTGACAAAGCTTATGTAAATAGCTTATGGCCTACCTATAAGCTAATCTGAGCTTATTTTCATAAGCTATTCAGATTAGTTTATGCTTACAGCTTACTTATAACCCATTTTCAGCTTATTTCAATAATTTTCTTAAATTAGCGCGCTTAAGCCTTTAAGTAAGTTGTTTACCCAAACAGGTCATAAATCCTACTAATCTATCACACTAGAACATCATTCCAACACATTACACACTGAAGCACAAAACATGGAAACAGATATCAACTTACAATCATAGTACCGCTTCTCAAGGTTCTTATACCCAATAGCCTGAGCAGCATCATTAGGCTTACAAGGAGGGTAAGGCCTCTGCCTAAACCCCCAAAGCCCAAAAAAGAACTGCCTTGCAAAATCCCAAAACTTATCATGAGCCTCCTGCCTAGTCTTCAACGCCTTCCGGGGCATCGGCCTCCCGTCGAGCCCGATAACATTCGGCAACGCCTTCCAAAGCTCCCTATCCTCCTTATGATACGGGTTCTCATTCTCCTTCAGCTCCATCTCATTCATCTTATCCGCAATCTCTTCCGCTCTAACCAAAAACTGCATCACGGGGCTGCTCTTAATCTTCTCCAACATCTCCATGTTCTCCTTGATTTCCTCCTCTGTAGGATTCTCCTTCTTCTCGAAAACGGGGTCGTCGTTGAGAATCTTCTCGACCTCTGGAGTGTGCCGGTGGTCGGGGAGATTCTCGCATTCCCAGAAGAATTGGTGCGCCATGCGGGTGTAGGGACCGGGTTCGTTGTCGTTGTCGGGTTTTTTCTTGGGGTTTCGACGGAAGAGGTTGATGGCGGCGAAGTTGGGGGAGTGGTGGTGGTTGTCGGAGAAGGTGAGGAGGGTGTTGAGAGGAGGAAGAGGGTTTGAGGGTTTTGAGAACCAGTTCCAGTTCCCTCCGAATGGGTTGAAGTTGATGGAAGCCATTGATGGATAGGTTGAGAGTGGAAATTGAAAACAACAGTGTGAAGAAGAAATGTTTAGATTAGAAAGTATGTGAGAGGAAGAAAAGTGAAATGAAATAAAGAGAAAATAAATAATATACAGAAAACGAGTAAATAGGTAATTTGGTCATTCACATGCTTGTCCATGGAAAAAGGGGAATAGGTTCATAAGCCATTGAATGAGTAAAATGCAGTCGAGTTAGTCATTGAGTCAATTTTGGTCTACTAACAATCTGATATGTTGTGTTAACTACCCTCGTAGTCGTTAAGTGTCTTCGTGTCATGTCTTAAACCTTGAGACGTCGAATGAGAAGGTCTCCAACTCATGTGTCAGGGAAGGGACATCGATTTGTAATGTGCTTAATGTCCTTGGTAGTCACGAGACGCTGGAGAGGGCCAGCGGGCGGTGGTGTAATAGGCGACATGGGGGAAGAGGGAGGAGGGAAATGTTTTCAGAGGGGAAGAGTGAGAGAGTGGGTGCAGAGTTAGGAGGGGAGGTAGCAGAGGCAGGGACGATACGAGGCGACATTACAAGGTAGAGGGAGGAGGGTCTTTCAGATAGAGAGACTTTATGCATTATAATGACGAACACTACTTAATATTCATTAAATTTTGCATCAGTGTATAGTACTCATCAAACATTAGCATCGATCATGTTGACACTAGAGCATGAGAAAAAAATAGGCTAAATCCATTTCAAATTGACTTTGGCTGAGCCAACAATGTCATTGGTTGATGATTTTATTGAGTGACAAAAAATTGAGTGGCGAAAAATTAAATTTTGACGCTTTACGTTGGCTAACAACACTAATTAATGTTAAACTAACGCTAAATTTTGACGCTAAAGAGCATGTTGATGGGTGTAAGTAATATATTATTTTCCTCACTCTAAATGAAAAGTGACATGTGCACTTTGTGCGTATAGCAGAGACAATAAGTTGGAAGATACTTTCCTTCCACAGTGATTCCTATATATCCTACAACTAGTATCAAATAGTGATTCTTCTCCTCCATATTTCCAAAAGCCAGAGATGAAAATGCCTCCTTTCCTTCATTCTTTTCCTCCTCGCTCATTCTTCTTCTGTTTCCTCCTTCTTCCACTTTTGCTCTTTCTCTTGCTCCTGGTAGCACCTTCTTCTTCTTCTTCCTCCTCTTCCTCCTCTCATGAAAACAAGGTAACCATGTCACTCTACTACGAAAGTTTATGCCCCTACTGTGCTGATTTCATAGTGAACAATCTTGTGAGGCTCTTCCAAACGGGTCTCATTTCAAGTGTAAATCTCAGAATGGTTCCTTGGGGCAACGCTTGGATTGCACATGATGGCACTGTGGTTTGTCAGGTAATTGATTACTTCTCTTCCGTTTTCCATCTTCTTCACCTTGTTGTTTATGTATTTTATTCTTGAATTTCTTGGTCAACACCGACTCATGTACCATGGAATAGTGGGAGACAGTCAACACCTGTAATTTGTGGTTGTTTTAGTTGTACATGAATCATTATTGTTTCTTCATGAAACCAATTAGTTTGATGGGATTGATAGGAGTCATTTATGATGGAAAGTGGAGAGTTGTATTCATCGGAAAAAATGATATATACTCACATTTGTAACAAATTATGTAAATCTCAATTATTTATTTTATAAGGTGGATTAGGAATGAGTGTACATTTAAAAAAAAAAAAGGAATGAGTGTAGGTTGTAATTGTAATGAGTCATTTTCAGGGATCAGTAACTCATAATTTAGGTACTGTGACCCTAATAAATTATTGTCTCTGTTGTTGTCAGTTGATTCATTACCCCAACTGAAATCTCCAACAACCAACCATGCCTATTGATCAGTATTTAAGGTTAAGATAAAAAAAGTTATAGCATGTCACAATTTTGTTGCCAAAATTACTTGTGATACTTTTTCTCATGGTTCCTCAAGGCCAGAGTAGTTACAACTTCAGTAACTCTTATTTTGTCAAACTCTTTTCGGTTTACTATACAAATTGAGTCCAGGGTCACTTTTTTTTTATGAGTCAACAGTATGGGCTATTTCTTTTTTTTTTCTTGGTCCAAAGTTTAGGCTCATTCCTATGAATGACATTTATCAACTGGGCTTTTATAATGAAGTTTGTTCTTCGACCAAAAATCTAATTAACTTTATTAAATTTTTGACAAAAAATAACCTCATTTGTCTCTTGAGACCAAGAAAAAAACAAGGTATAACTTTTTTTATATTTGGATATGATGTTGTTTCCTTAATACCATATGAAATGTATGCGCTATGTATGTTTTCTATTGAGAGTCACTTCCCTTTTAGAAAATGCTGAATGTCACGAATGATAACTCAACACTCAACGAAACCAAACGAAGTATGTTGATTGGTTAAAATCTCCCGAATCTGTTTTTTTTTCTTTCTGTCAAAGGCATATTTTAATTGGAGGCAAACATGATTCTTGTGTTTCTTGCATTATTTCTCCCGTAATAACTACCATTACTCTTTTTCTTTTTAATTTATATTTTATAATTTTTTCAGTATCATAATTTTTATTTGGAATAATTGCAGCATGGAGATGATGAATGCTTCATAAACACGATCGAGGCCTGCGCAATTACAATATATCCTGATGTGGTAGAATTCCGACAAAACAATTCACCATAGTACTTTTTGTTGTTACCGTACACATTTTTTAGTATTTAAACGCCTTGTAAATGTGGATTTCTTAGTAGTTTTGCACTTTTACAAGCTAATTTCACTATGATAATTTGATTATGTTGCTAGATAATCAATTGCTGTCATTATAGCAGAATACTTTATTGCACTAATATATAGTTCTGATGATGCAGGAAAAGCATTTCAGATTTGTACACTGCTTGGAGCGTCTCACCTTAGAGGGGAGGCATAATGAATGGATGAATTGCTTCCACATGACTGGATTGGGCACATTACCTGTTGACTGCTATAGAAGTGGCAAGGGAAAAAATGTCAGTTTTTTTCCTCTTTTTTTCTTCTTCTTGCTTTCAAAGATTTCAGTAGCGTTTTATGGTCACGTGAACACTAAATAACTCTTAATCTTTATTATTCATGATTAAATTCTTAAATAAAAATATTATTCTCATAAGACACAACAGTTTCATTATGTGAGAACGTATGGATATATCATGATAGTTGGGTTTAATATGAGTGTTCCGGATTAAATAATTAAGTAAAAATCACTCGAAACACCACGTTAATACCAACAAATTTTAACACACTTGGTAGATAGTTGGTTCTCATAAGCATGCTAATAAGGATTCGAAAATTGGTCGTGTGTATGAAAAATAATTTGTTGAAAGAGTCAAAACTCACTTCAGTGATCTTTATAGCTCAAAACAATTAGTCTATCGGCGTCGGCCGATGAATAAACTTAGGGCAACACACATAAAGAAAACACACTTTTTACCAGTTAGTTCAATCATTCAACATGAGCTATCGAGTTAAGATCATACGACTCATATTTGATTTTGTTAAATTGAACACAAACTCATTAGAAACATCAATCATGAGTCTTAATCGAACTACTTGAGTTTGTGCTAGCTAGCAGTGTAGTTGACCGCACCAAATACAGAGCCATACTTTGAATATTTAATTTTGAGAGCATAAACTGGACTTGTCCTGCATTATGCTAGGGCCAATCCTGTTAAATATCAATTGCATTTGCCTCTGTTGTTTCCAGCTTAAGCCCTTTGCGGCTAATATTTATGTTTAACAATCAGATTGAACTAAAGTATGCTACGGAAACTGCTCAGCTGAACCCTCCCCTCAGATTTGTTCCATGGGTGGTTGTCAACAACCAAGCACTCCAAGAGGTCTGTGATATTGATCTTTAAAGATTCTAAAGTCTTGGCCACACTCAGTCCCTTAACCTCTTGGTCCTTTTCTTGTGGTTGCAGGACTACGAAAATTTTGTGACATATATTTGCAGGGCATACAAGAGCCATTCGAAACCAGATGCTTGTACATCACTTTCAACAAGAACCTCTGACTCAAATGAGAAAATCAATTCCTCTCAACCTGCTTGCTATGCAAATGAAGCAAGAAATGTGACCTTACCATTAATCACAAGACTTAGGAGTAAATCCCCTTGAAAATGAAGTTGGAATATAATTTTGGTATGACTTATGTGGCTGCTGTATGAAAACAAACTTCAAGCTGCTGGCTAATCTAATATTGCAATGTGTGTGACTTGCCTAGAAATGTGGAAGTGTAATCATGATTGAACTTGTTGATTTTCTCCTCCAATAAGAAAAGTGAGTTGGAATATTTAGGGATGACAATATAGACCGATGGGGCGGGTGAAGTCTATTATTAACACACCAAAACATGAGTTGGGTTGGACTGACCCATTTTTTATATTTGTGTTAAAAAATTTAACCAATTCTTTTTTTTTTGAAAGCAAAAATTGAACCAAATTTACATCTTAAGGGTTGACTACTTAAAAAATTATGATAAAATAAAAATCAATAAATTATACACACATTTTAGAAAAATATCTTATTAGCTAACTAAGGTAAAGTATAATTTTTTTGACGGGAAGGTAAAGTATATATAATTGAAAGCTAAAGCATAACTATTTTATTAGCCATGTTCAAAAAGTCCAATCCTAGAAGAAAAACAAAGACAAACATAAAAATGCTGGTTGTGTTTTAAACAACAGCCATATGCCCCCCTTTTATTAGCCAATACAATGATGCCTAGTGTACTGTTATTTCCATGTCATAGCCATGTCATGTGTTTTCCTTATAAGTTTTAAATTTCGAATTGTAATCCTATATTTCTACAGTTTCGCATTTTATTCCAGCAATCATTTAAATTATTTTTTTTATTTTACAATTTACAAAACTCAAACATAATCTGTCAATTTGATATTATGATGATAAATTCATTTGGTGATAAGTTCTGGTAAATATCATAACCCTTGTTCATCTTCTTCTTGTGCCGCCCCTCATCGTCGGTAAATATCAGTGCCGCCGCCGAGAAATTCCCTCAGTCCCTCCCTTCCTCCAAAACCAGAGCCACTCAACCTCAGTCTTTATTGTTCCCAAAAAAACAAAACCCAGGTTGAAGAAATGGGAATGAAAACTATTAAAAATCCATGTCTTCTTCTTCTTCGAGCCACCATCATCAAGAACAAACCGGAGATGAAGATCGAAGCAAGCAAGAAAGTCCAGATCCAAGATCTTCGAGCCCAAAAAACAGACGAATCTCTGCAGATTGACTTGGTTTTGATGCAAGGACCTGGGTTCGTTTTTCCGGTGGTTTGGGATCTAGGTTCGTGTGCGTTTTTTTTCGGCGGGGATCTCAATGGTGCAAGGCTGCAGCAAGGGCTCTATCTGGGTTTTTGGGATGAACGTGAGGGAGATGGATGATGGGGAAAGTGGAGGACAAATGTGGAAGAGGGGTGAATGTTGTTTGTGCTTTTTGCAGGTCTACTGAGGAAACAACTGAACACTAAATGTATTACAAACCAGTTTCTAATAACCAGGTTGTTTTAACCATGAAAGTTCAACTCTCTCAGCTATATACTATATACATTTCATTTTGATTTTTGGGTAAAAGCACGGAGAAGGAGGAGTGACGATAGAAGCAGATTAAGAGATTTTGGGAAAATCAGACATGAAATGTTTAAGTTAATTTTAATATAGGTAAAATCAATTTGCCAACCAGAAAAAAATTTATGAAAACATAAATGTATTTTTGTTATATTGTAAAATTTATAATATAAATAGTTTGAGGACCAATTTAAAAATTTTAGAAGTTTAAATGACATGGCGCAAACATCCACTAGGCATTCATTTATTGGTTGTAAGAGAAACAACATTATAACCCTCCCTCACCAAACAACATGCAAAAGTTTTCCAAAAACAAAACTAGTTTCTTTAGAAGTCAGCAATTCAAGGAGCACATTACAATGGCAAGATTCTTTTAACATGGAATGCCCATTAAAAAAACACATTTAACTACAGTTTTAAACCATTGTTTGGGTGAAGTGCAAAAATAAAACATGTTTATGTGGTTTCTTTTTACCACAACTTAATGTGTGTCTTCAAATGAAAATTTTATGATAGTCAGATCGAAAATTTCTGCTAAATGTGTTTTTTATACTTCATCTTTAGCGGCGGTTGAAAACCATTGCTAAACATGTATGTCGATTGAATATCGTGCCCAGATGGGTTCAACCATCATTATTATCGTATATTTAACCATCAATATCATCAACAGGATAGAAGGTTCAAAAGAGATGAAATTGAAATTTTTTATTTAGTTTCATTTAGAAAGATAAATTAAGGACAAAAGCAATATCCACGTTATTGGTGAGGTGAGACACAAGATATGAGGGAGGAGGAGGTATAGGTGGAAGGTATAAAAGTATGTAAAGCCAGAAATGCCTCTGAGATCTTCAAACTTACCTTTCTGTAGAAGAATGCAAAGTTAATTAATACTGCAATACTAAAAAAGGGCTGTAAAATAAGGTTATGTTAGCTGTTAGAAAATGAAAGGTAATAAATAATAAATAGGTAGAGACGTGTATACTGTCAAGAGTTTTCCATAGCTATAACATGCTCTATTTATATTAAAGTTCCCTCTCTTGTTAAAGATAAACAGAACAAAATACATGCTTTCACATTGAAAAACGCGTTTTTTTCTTTGGAAAGTTACAAAATTTAGAAAACCTGGATTGCAGATACACCCTATGGTGATACAAAACAAAATCAAGAAGAATACATATAGCAACTGCCAACTGGAGGGACGACATATATATGGTACCTAATCAAATTAAATTAATGTAAGTGATTTTTTTATCGGAAGATAAATTACATATGGATCCCTGAACTTTTTTCTTCCAAACTCATATGTCATCCAGCTCTTATCATTTAGGCTATCATATCATTTGAGAACGATATAAGTGATTTCAATTCTAAACAATAATCCAACAAAATATTAATAATACTAATCGGAGATCATATTATGTGAGTATGTCATCTCGCAGCAAATCATTCTCAATGCACAACCCCTAGAGATTGAACCAAGAAATTTAATATTTTGATTAGTGTATTTTTATGGGAATAATGTTTGCAGTGATTAAATTACTTCAATTTGTGAAAGTTATTCTTGAAAAACTAAAAGAATTTAATGGGTATACACTGTCAGTGTAAACTTTGTTTACACAGTCGCCCAATTGAATTCCGCCACATCAGCAAATATATTCTTGTTTTAATTAAAATTTAAGATGAAAGATATTATTTCACTTATATGGCATGTTGTGATTGGTTGTCAGTGTAAAACAGTTTTACACTGACAGTGCATATCCATTAAACTCAAACTAAAATTGGAGTAGATTTGTTCCCAATAATTATGAAGCAGATTTAGTCGCTCAACTTTTTAATTATTGCAATTCAAGTCCCCTATCATTATTATATATTTTTTATGCCTTGGTTAAGACGAAAACAATAATGGTAGGAAGACTTGACTTGCTACAATTAAAAATTCACACCAAGTCAAAACTAGAAGTCATGTTTTATTTTTTGTGGTATATAAACATTCGGTACCCGATCACCTTCATGTATGTATATATGTAAATATTCTAACTCGCAATTAAGTCTTAAAAGCTTTTGAAATATTTTTAAGATTTGCAAGTTGCAACAATGGGTTCTATCCCTAATTATCGAGTTATATTTTCGGGATTCATCATGCCTCCCATTTTACTTGAAAATAAAATAAAGGAAATAATGTACGTGTTTTTTTCCGTCTTAGCTAGGTATCTTGTTGCTGGTAGCCGCAAAAATAATTGCTCACTCTACGATCAACACACTAAATGGTAGGAGAAAATTAAAATAATGTCTTATACTTATATTTTCTAAATTATAACAAAATTAGGAAATTGGTGGATTAAATTGAATGTCCTCCAAATACCCATGGCACCGCATGCATATTATGTTGTCATAAAATAAATTTAATATTTAACATTTAAATTGCATATACGTACGTATTCTTATATGGAAAATGCTGTGGGGCACGACATGGGATCTCGTGCACCACGCACGAAGCATTTTCTGGCGGTTTAAAACCGTCAGAAACTGTACATGTTCTTTTTTTTTGGCAGTTGTACTTTTGTGGCTGTTCAAAACCGCCACTAAATGAGTCTCGTGCACCTCTCGTGCCAGATCTGTTGTACCACATAACATTGCTCTTCTTATATTTAAATTTTTACATACTTATGATATAATTTTTTGAATTCTTTTAACTTAAATAGTTATTGTCTTCTGAAGTAAATTATATAGAAATTAGATTGATTTTTTACTCTTCCCAATCTCATAATTAAAGATAACGTGAGCAACTACCATATCACACCTCGTGATCGAAGAAAGATTGATATATATCCCTTAGTTTCTTTTTGGTACAATGAGGAAAAGAAAATTATATCAAAAAAGGAAAAGAAAGATTGATATATATCCCTTAGTTTCCATTCTGTTGTTTTCCCACTGAAATCAGTTGGGTTTCGGTGAGAGAAAATATCATTTTTTAACTTAAGAAACCAAAAAGCATAGTTGCTTGCAGAAGCAACCATGCACTGTAGCTAAGAAACTGAACCTGCCAACTGAGCAAGCTCCAATGCTGAAAAAAATAAGAAACCGTATCTTAGCAACTCCAGCTGGGTTAAGAAACCAGCGTTGGAGTTGCTCTAAGAGTCAACACCCCTGCATAATCTTATTTAATATAGATAAAAAATTAAATTAGATAATTAACATTTTTTTGAAGGAGAGTGATTGATTTATATCCCCTAATTAATAACATAAAGAAAATTGCTTTAGGTCCCCCCATCCCTCTCTCTCTCATATTTATTTTCTATTCCATTTTCTTCTCCTTGGCTGCTGAATAGTTTAGTACTGATCAATATATAAAAGACTCAGTTTCAATTCAAGCAAATTAATATCCCATCACTTTTGCAGGATAAAAAATGGGTCCTCCAAAACTAGCAACAAACATTGTAACGGCACTAGTCCTTCTATCTTACTCTTCAGGTTCACACATTGATGGTGCTAAGCCTAAGACTCCACTACCTGCAGCTACTTATCAGAAAGTTAATCTTTCAGTGTACTATGAAAGTCTAAGCAAACCTTGTGTTACTTTCATTGTCAACAATCTGCGTGAAATCTTCAACAACCGTCTCATCAAAATTGTCAATCTCCAACTAGTCCCTTGGGCCAATGCTCATTTCAATAGCACCACCAATTCCATTACATGTCAGGTGTTACATTTTGCTTTTTGTAAATGTTCAAATCTTCTCTTCAGTCTTCTACTATTAGTATTCAATTTTTATTTGTATTTGGAGAATGTTGATGATGATGATCTTTACATTTGTCTCATGCTTAATTAACTTGACAGAATGGGCCAGATGAATGTGAGCGAAGTTCTTATGAAGCCTGTGCCCTCAATACTTTTCCTACAGTGGTAATCAATAATCATCTTCTATTACTATTCAATTTTATTTTTTAGGATACCTTCAAAACAGATCATGATTTCTTCTATTCTATAATGGATCTTAGATATCTGATTCAAATTATGATGCAGGATCAACAATATAGGTTGATTTCTTGCTTTGAGAATCCGCCAATTGAGCCGAACTGTTTTGAGGTTCTGGGTTTGTCCAAGGAGCCTATTTTGAAGTGCCTTATAAACAGCGGAAATGGAACAGAGGTTGTTATATATTTCACATTTTTGGACTTAGTGGTTAACTTGAATAATATAGTAGAGGACATGAAAAACAATGTTCTTATTCTATGACTAAATAGCATGTTTGGTTTCACGTTTGAACCTTCCAGAATCACTTCTCCCCCTACAAAAGCTACTTCTCTCCCCAATGTGAAAATCTACTGAATTTCCAAACATATAAACTTTGTGTTTAATTAAATCATTACATAGTGTAGTGATGTTAATTATACTAGTACTTCATAATGAGTATAGAGTGGTACGCAAAATGATAGATGTTTCATTCTTCTTTTTAACATTGAATTTGAATTCATATGCAGCTTGGGAAAAAATATATCAAAGAAATTGCACAGCTTAACCCACCTCCTTCATTTGTGCCATGGGTGTTGGTGAACAATCAACCTATTAAACAAGTTTGTTGTCCTTTTTCTCTTGCTTGTTTCTCTTTTCTCATTCACACACACACAGACAAACATTACTAATTTGATTTCCAGATTATTAAGAAGATACTAATTAAATCTACTGTCTGTGTTGACTTTTCAGGACTATGCAAATTTTACACACTATGTTTGCAAGACTTATAAAGGTGTTGATGTTCCTGCGGTATGCAGTAGTGTTTGATCATGTTCTCAGGGTGTTACAACAACCGAGAAATGAATTCAATTATTCAAGAGCAAAAGGCTACATAAACAATGAGCACATGGTCACTTCAAAAGACCTATATGTTCAAGGTTCCTATTGGAATAAAAGTAATGCCAATTATAACCATATTGTCATAATTTTCCATTTGTAAAATTGAGTTGTTAAAAGCAAGTTTAAGCCAGATGTTTTCTCCCCTGTGCCTCTGTAGTTGATTATTTCACACGGAAGCGTGCATAATATATGAAGGCTGCATACACCTTTCTATATTTCATCACTATGTCAAATGGATAGTTAATTTTCATCATTATACACCTGTATTATTTTGGGTTGTCTAAATCATATCACCAAAAGTAAAAAGTAAATATGAGATAAAATCGCTTTAAATGTTCCAATAATATTTTGACATGTATTATGAGCTGAAATTTCCTAAGACACTTGTTAAAATATCACTGAGCTAACCATCTAAGCTATAGTGATTTTACCTCATTGATTTATACAAACTCATTATTTATATAACAGAATACACAAGAAATCAATAAGAGGCACTTAGCAGGCATATTTAAGGCATATTTAAGGGTGAGTTTTGATGCACCCATTTTAAGTAAAAGTGTGATAGTAGCTTTCAATGATGGTTTTTATAATTATATGCATTTTTATATTATGCCTAGTATTTTCTTATAGTCTTTTTTTTAGTGAATGGGGAAAATAAACAAATACAACTACAAAGTTAAAACATCCTGGGACAGAAGAGGGACAACAATGTCCGAGGGGTTATCAAAATAAGTAAAAGCACACTGTTGAGAAGCTCCATAACCCGTCAAGCAATCCGCCGGCCCATTGGCCTCCCGAGAAATGTGACGAAGCCTAATATCCCACTGCCGAGCAAGCAAGAGATGAATGTCCATAAACATACTAGCACACTCCTGCAGACGAAGAGCACTAAGTTCGGCAGCTAAAGGATCACCCTCAAGCATACCAGCGCAAAATCCAAATTGCCACACTCCATGTTGGTCACGCACCACACCTCCCATACCCATACGTCGCTGAGTATGATCATAAGCACCATCAATCGTAAGAGACACAAAGGCAGAAGCAGGAGGTTTCCACCGATCAATCTGCAAAGGTCCCAAAATCCTCTCTTGACTCTTAGCTAGGTATTGATCATACTCCTTTTCCTCATTCCAGATCCAAGAGTATGTGTAGTGCAGCGTCCACTTAGCTTCCCCAAGCACCCTCTCATTCCAGCACCTCCACAAGCCCCACAAAGCCGAGACAAACAAGGTAGAATGCGGACCTCGAACCTGAGATTGAATCCAAGTCACCACCTCCGATACATTAAACTGCGGCCACCCAAAAGCTTGCAAGTGCAACCAGATTTCATGAGAATGCAGGCAATCCCTAAGACAATGTAACACATCTTCTACCGGGTGGGAGCAGCGCGAGCATTGAGGAGAAGCAGCAAGATGACACCGAAACCTCACTGAATTAACTTGTAACGCATCATGGAGGATGAACCAAATCAAGACCCTTACCTTCTCCGATGCTCGAATCTTCCAAAGCCACTGCCAATCCCCACCAGTCACCACCAAGCCTCGCTGTTGCAGCAACCATTGGTAAGCCGTGGCAGCAGTATACACACCGGCACGATTAGGGCTCCAAACCCAAGCATCCAACAAATGCGCGTCCAAGGATGGGCTCAAACTTAGCAGCGCCTCCACAATTGAGGAAGGAAGCATCGTATACAAACCTGACAAGTTCCAAGCGCCATCAACAATTAGATCACGCAGAGAAAGAGCAGTGTTTGAGACATGGACAAGTAGCCTTACAAAACAAGAGCACATCATCTGCAAAAAGGAGATGGGAGAGAGGGGGACCTCCACGCGAATAGGATCCAGCGCTCATTATCGCGTGGAGGCGCTGCTAAATTAACTCTTGGTTTAGGAACCGAAACCGGGTCAACTCGGCCGACCGCACCCCAAGTGTTGCATGGCTGAGCCGGGATAACTCACATTGGAGATAAGATCCGGTTAACCCCACCCATCCCATCGTTGACCCTACGGGGTAATTACAGAGGCTAGGAACGAGGCTCGAGATTTAGTCTTAACTAACGAGGAGCCCTACGACGGGAATGCACCCGAAGTTTAGGCACGCATGGCACCACCAAGGGCTACCCTAACCCTACGAGCAGGTATATAAGGCCCTCGCCCTGAGGGTACCAGGTACGTTATCTATCATCTTAACTTCGAGGTTTCCCTAAATGGTTCAGCTACTGGCTTAGGCACCAGAGTGCCTTTACAAGGACCCCACCCGGACTCATCGACGGTGCTCAGACCCAACGTCTCCTTCCGCGCCCTTTCCAGATGCTACCCTCCCTCTCTCCTCAGCTCAGAGTTCCACCGCTTCCTCCTCAATCAACACCTCCTCCGGTTGATTTGATCGGCTTGGCCCAATTAACAATCAAATGCATATTTCAATGGAAGGTTGAGTACATGCATCTCATTTTGTATCCTGCATAGCCCGCAAGAATCAATATGCAAGATTACTCCAACGACCCACTCAATTATCTTGAATAGTACCTGAGTGTTGTCCACTGCTGTGGTGTCCCCTGACTCGATCATACTGTATTTAAATTCACTAGTTATAAAGGAAAATGCTGTGTGACACGAGGTGGGGTCTCGTGCACCACGCACAAGGCAGTTTCTGGCGGTTTCAAACCGCCAGAAATGTGTAACGCTTGCGGTTATTTTAGCACCGCATGTTAGTGGCGGTTTTAAACCGCCAGAATTGTATTAAATTTGGGTTTTTTTCTAGCACCGCAAGTTAGTGGCGGTTTAAAACCGCCACTTAATTTCTGCTCGTGCACTCTCGTGCCTAAGTCCTTCGTACCAAATAGCACAGCTCAGTTATAAATCAGCTTGCACTTGATGTTTTCCTCCAAGTTAGAAGAATAACAACACATGGATCAAATTAATAGTAATCTTGGAAAAGCTCTCTGTCAAAATTTTGCGGATGCCTTTAACCCAAGAAAGGCTGACAAAATTGCTCATAGTAGCTCTGTCACGAGAGTATTGGCCCTCATGTTTCCATCAGAGCCATGCAACCAAGCAGGTTATTCCCCTAGTATCACGTAATAGAGTAATAGACCACCTCATATAAATTTAAAGGAGATATTTTTTCAATGAGTGATTATACATCGGTTTTCATTGGACATTCAATCCACATACATTTTAATAACAATTTTTTAAATTCCAGATATTAGCGGCCGACAAAAAACGCTCCTAAAACATCTCTTAATTAAATATCCATTAAATTTGGATGTCAGAGACTCAAAGTACTATTTGGTTTTGGCTTCGGTGGGACAGTTGAAAACTGCTCCACCGTGGTGCAGTTAAATAGTAGTCGTTGGATAAATAAATATAAAAATGGATGGTCTAGATCTATTACTGGGTAAGGGCTTTGAAATTGTACTGCAGGTTTCTCTAGAATGGATAATATTGCAAATTAACCCATAGATTCAATCTAGGTAAGGGGTTATATTCTTTTACTCTGACCATCTTCTCCCATTCTTGCAATTTCCATAGGTCGCCGGCGAACCTCTGCAAATTCTCTAACTGTTTCAATTCCCATTCCTTTACTAGTTTTTCATCTCCTTCTCTTTCTGATCTCTAACATCTTCACCTGCAATGATTTAGAAATTAAAAAAAAAACGAAAATTAGATCTAAAACCAAAATAAAATGAAACAAAGATGAAATCTCCAATTTTAACACAGTATAACACGCAAAAACAACCACAAACAAAAACCCCAATACCATTAACTCTCAGACTTCTCATCTCCTACCTTAGCCGGATCTACAGTGCCACCGGGCCTCAAAGTCACGCCGCCACAGTCTAACCCCAAGCACTGGCAACCGAAACTGAGTCGCCGCGCCACCGCCGCGGAATCTCCCGTCGCGTTCGCTGAAACCACCATGGAACGAGGTTGAAAAAAAAACAACCTGGTTTTGGTGCGACCTCAGAAGCCATACCACTTGGGTATGGGTTGTGCGTCTCTAGATCTGATGGCCGGAGGGAAGGTAGTGATAGCGTGAGGTGTTGGCCGGAGGTGGGAGTTTGCTGGTGAAAAGTGGTCTGAGAACTAAAGAAGGTACAGAGGGACAAAACCAATAAACGGACTAATGTGTAAATATCAAAAAATTCACTATGGGTTTAATAGCAATTATCAGTTTATATATACCCGGTAACTGACCTGTTGTCCTAGGTTAATTTTTATATTTTTTAAGTGACATACGGTGTGTCACTAATCACACTGCTCCACCAAAGACATCGTCGTAATATTTCCCTTTTTCAATGTATTGTTTAAGATTTATTCATTGTTTATTTTCTTCTTTTCCTAATTAACTACCACATTACGTCCCTCATTTTATCTTACATTCATTCCTATTTCCATCATGTATGTTAGAATATAATATAAAACCATTAATGTGACCCTTACCCAAAAGCTTAAGCTTTGGGTATAAGTGGTTATTTGACATGGTATCAGAGCCTCTATGGCCGAGAGGTCTAGAGTTCGATCCTTGCTTCCCTCATTTTCTAATTAAAAAGTGGAATTTAATTAAGCACATGGTAAGTGAGCCTTTGCATTTATCCACGCTTCAAGCCCAAAGAGCTCTTGCGTGAGGGGCCTTAATGTGACCCTTACCCAACAACTTAAACTTTTGGTATAAGTGGTTATTTGAGAATGTATAGGTGTTTTAAATGTGTGAATCAAACTTCATTCAATTTTGAGCACATCTTATCTCCTTGTTTGAGGAAATTCAAGATTTCTTTTGTTAATAAAAAGTGTGATATATGATTCAATTATAAAATACTCCAAAGCAAGCAGCTAGAAACAAAAACATATCTAAAAGGGAAAAATGATATGTGCAGATCCGCATAATGTATATATCTATTAGCCATTTATAGTGAGAAAAAAAGCCTAGAAAGAAGTAATAGATGAAATATACGATTATAGAAGATAGAAAAATGAGATATTTAATGAAGGGCAATTTCTGTGGTACAGAAATTTTTTTATGGGTATGGTACAAAAATGACATGTACCAATTACATATTTACATCTGTAAATATTCTTTTGTTCAATAATTAAGGTCACAAACTTATTATAATTCTAAATCAGCCATGTAGTATTACTTTTATTATCATTTCAGTCCTCTTATGAAATCACTGGCACATGCAACAAAACCCAAATGAAATCTTGGTTGTCACACTGCTGAAGATGATTCAGTTTTTCTCAGAAGAGAAGATGATTGATTTAAAATGGGAAATTATGCCAAAAAGGGCATAAAATACTCAATTCAAATCTCAAATAAAAAATCGCCAATAACGTCCAATATCATCCAGTATCAAACTGAAAACTTACAAAGTGCAGGAAATTGCTATATATAACCTATAGGATGAATCACAACAACACAAACACAATCCAACTAAGAACGAATGACAAAAGCCGATAGAAATCCTGGGAGCAAAGCTAAAATCATCAACAACAAAAAAATTACAGGGAATTCCAAAAAAAGAATAACAGAATATGAAAAGAACCGACTCTAAAGAGAAAATCAAGAAACATATTACATGAAATAACAAAGAGTGAGTTTCTAGGGTTTAGGGTAGTGAGATCTGTTTGGGTGAGGGCTTTTGGGTTTAAGTGGGTTTTTGTTCAAGTGTTTCTGGGTTTGAAAGGTTTTTGGGTTTCGTTTTGGGTGAGATTGAGAAACTGGAAATGGAAGAGATTGAGTGTGTCGGTTTTGATAATGGGTGCTTGAAGAAGATGAAAAACCTGAAGAACATTTGAATCACGTGTTTGAAATAAAAGTTGGGTCTTATTGAGTTAGTTCAATAAAAGTGGGGTTATTAAGTAAATGCTGAAAAGAAGGGGTCCAAATTAAAAATGGGATCAGGTCATCACTCATTTATTAAGTGTATTCATTTAATTGGTACATGTCCTGTATGATACACTCACCTGAATTTTTGGACACCAGAGCAAGCACCTTTAATAAATGTTTGCACTATTTGTATGTGTGAGTATCATTGATGATACTAAGTAAGCATTATCGCAAACCAACCACAAAATCTAGTATATACAATTAATCAGCAGCTTGCGGTCTCATTTGCGATACATGATTATCTCCAAACGATGACTTTGAGAGCTTCAACACTCTTTCACTGGACACGTTTAAGCCTAGAACCAAAGAAAATTCAAACCCGTTTCCATCCCGGAAAAATTGACTCTTCCATTACATCTCAAACAACTTGCATCGACATTACAAAACACAATAGTGACACTTTGTTCTGTGGCTGTATTTCCCTTCTTTTGATTCATAGAATTACCAGTTATTTGCATTTGATAAATTTTCATCATTTTTTTATTGACTTTGACAAAGTCAGGCCTTAACTCCTCACAATTCACTTCCTATAACTATAAGTGTAGTCATATATTTTTTTGGCACTGGATAATTCTTCCCAAGTGCCCAATTGTCATGGCTTCTTATGACTTCCTCTTCTTTCCCATTTTCCTAGTTGCTACCCATGCTTTTGAGTTTCAATTCACTGGATTCAATAACAATGAAATTAGCAACCTCACCCTTGGTGGAGCTTCCAAAATTGTCAAACCCCAAGGTACACTTGAGCTCACCACTCGAACACACAATACTATAGGCCATGCATTCTACAACAAACCAATTCAAATGTTTGACAAAACAAACAATTCACTTCAATCAAATGTTTCTTCCTTCAGCACATGCTTTGTCTTCTCAATTGTACCCCCACCAGGTTCTTCCCCTGGCGGCTTTGGCCTCACCTTCGCCATAGCTCCCTCGCCGCAACTTCCCGGAGCTTCCGCGGACCATTTCCTTGGCCTCTTCAACTTATCCAATGATAACAATACCTCAAACCACATCTTTGCTGTTGAATTTGACACAGTGAATGGTTACAAAGACTCATCAGACACTGAAGGGAACCATGTTGGAGTGAATTTGAACAGCATGTCCTCAATTATCTCTGAGCCTGTGGCTTACTATGCAGAAGGCACTGATGCAAGGAAGGAAGATTTCAACATGGAGAAAGCTGATGCTGTTTCTGCTTGGATAGAATATGATGGTGAGACACAAATTTTGAATGTAACAGTAGCCCCTTTTTTAGTACCAAAACCAAGCAAACCTCTTATATCTAAAGTCGTTGATCTTAAGTCTATCATGAAGGAAGACATGTTTGTTGGTTTCTCAGCTTCAACAGGACAGAGAAAAGCAAGTTCTCATTTTATTTTGGGATGGAGTTTTTCATTGAATGGAGCTGCTCCTCAACTCAACATTTCACAGCTTCCAAATCCACCAAGCAAGGAGAAAGATCCATCCTCATTTCCTTGGGCCAAGGTTGCAATTGGCTTAATCTCTGCTTTGACATTTACCTTGTTGTGTGTTTTATGTTTACTAACACTTTACAAGAGATACACGCAATTTGAAACTCTTGAGGACTGGGAGATGGAGTGTCCTCACAGATTCAGATATAAAGATCTTCTCATTGCAACCAATGGTTTCAAAGAGAGCCTGCTAATTGGAGTTGGAGGGTTTGGTTCTGTTTACAAAGGTGTGTTGCCTAGCACAGGAAATGAGGTTGCTGTTAAAAGAATCATGAGCAACCCAATGCAAGGAATGAGGGAATTTGCAGCTGAGATTGAAAGCTTAGGAAGATTGAGGCACAAGAATTTGGTCAATCTTCAAGGGTGGTGTAAGAACAAGAATGATCTAATCCTAATCTATGATTACATTCCAAATGGGAGTCTTGATTCACTTCTATACAATGAAAATCTTGCTTTGGATTGGGATCAGAGGTTTAAAATTCTCAAAGGGGTAGCTGCTGGTTTATTATATCTTCATGAAGAGTGGGAGAAAGTGGTGATTCATAGAGATGTGAAATCTAGTAACATTCTAATTGATGAGGAATTGAATGCTCGTTTAGGTGATTTCGGGCTAGCGAGGCTTTGTGATCATGATCAAGTGTCACACACAACAAGTGTGGTTGGCACAATTGGGTACATGGCACCAGAGTTAACTAGGACTGCAAAAGCTTCTACAAGCTCTGATGTGTATGCATTTGGGGTTCTGCTACTTGAAGTTGTTGCTGGGAAAAGACCAGTGGGCTCAGGTCAGTTTTTCTTGGTGGATTGGGTTATTGAAAATCTCCAACTTGGTCAGATTCTTAAAGTGGTTGATCCTAACCTGGATTCAGTTTATGATGAGGAAGAAGTGGAGTTGGTTCTGAAATTGGGTCTCCTTTGCACTCAACAAGGAGCAAGTTATAGGCCAACCATGAAACAAGTGACTAGGTACCTAAATTTTGATGACCCTCTACCTGATTTTGATTGGAGACACTATGATGATTCTCTGAGCAGCAGAACGAGCTCAAGTTTCTTAGGAGACATGTCTTCATCCTCATACACCTTGTCCTCCATTGGTAGGAGTGCAATATTGTCTATAGAAACTACTAGATAGCCAAGATTATTTGTCAAGTTTGTTTTGTTCTTTCTTCAAAATAATCCCTTCATTTTTTTGCTCCTCTATAGTTTCAGTATATGCTTTCCAATCTTCCCACAATATAGAGCTTGATGGACCTCTATGATCTTGTACAAAATATTCGTTTGTGTTGAGCAGAAGAGAAAGGGAGATGAACCAAGGAATATTCATGAATACACACATTTTACATGCATAAAAAGGGAATTCTACATCAAAAGACTTTAGAGTATAGTTACCGGACCCATGACTTTATCAATATTCACATAATGTTAAAGCAACTATAACTTTAACACCTAGGAAGAAGAGAGAGAACATATGGGAGAAGATATGTAAGATTTGATGAATAACTTCTATACTTTCACACACAATTTCTCTTCTATTCTCCGGTGACTCCATTATTATTGGCGAATTCTTTGGTATTCATAATTTTTTTTTGGGTGTGATACCCACATTATGTTATTTAATAGATTATTACTATATTGTTCAACATAAATTTTACATTTTCAAATTTTATTTTACTTTTCAATTAACTTCATTCCATAAAATTTATTTTTTAATGCAAAATAGACTAGTAATGAAGACGAACGATGGTGGTGGCGATGCGCGTCAAATGACCATATTTAGCGGAAGAACAAAGGTTAAAAAACACAAATAAATTTCACGTCTCTAACCATAGAATACTACATTACTATAATATAATAAAATCAAACTTTTAACGGATATATAAATTTTTACTACTAATTTAACTCATTTTGGGTACCACGCCTTGAATTGACTCAAACTACCACAACAAACACCAATTATTATTTCCTATCTTTTTTTTTTTTCTAATACATCAGTTATATACTTCTCGTTTCCTTCTCTTTTATCTCTATCTCTCTAGGTATGTGTGAATTTTAGCATATTTTTTCTTTTATCTAATTTTCACTCACTTTTTTCTTTTTATTTCTATCTTATTTTTTATCACATGACTCATAATTATTTCTCTAATTTCTGTCCCCGTAGGATAGCTTTAAGTGCAGGAGCTGGAGGACATATGAGTTGGGCAGGGGAGGTTCAGGGATCGATTTCAGGAGTGTGCAATTTATCTTTTCGATGTACCAAAAAAATATCTCTAGTTTCTCTTTTTTTATTCCTATTTATATTTGGGGGAATTTGGGTTGTAAAAATTTGATCTTGAGAAGGCATATGATAGTGTCTCTTGGGATTTCTTGGAGGAAACCCTTGGCTGATTTGGATTTCCGAGTCGCATGGTCTCTTTAATTATGTGTTGTGTTCGTGGCTCTTCTCTTTCGATTCTTTGGAATGGAACCCGGCTCCCCGAGTTCCATCCTGGGCGAGGTCTCCGACAAGGGGATCCGTTGTCTCCATATCTATTTATTCTCTGTATGGAGCGTCTGTCCATTGATCAAGATCCACAGATTAGTGGATTCCGGCATTTGGAAACCCCTCAGAATATCACCTCAGGGCCACCCCATCTCTCACTTGTTCTTTGTCGATGATGTGCTCCTCTTCTACTAGGCTTCCACTTCCCAAGCTCAATTAGTGGCAGACACTTTGAGAGCCTTTTGTGCCTGCTAAGGTTTGAAAGTTAACATTTGAAAAGTCCAAAGCTATTTCCTCAAAGGGACTTCAGGCGAATGTCAGGGATGAGATCCGCAGTATTGCTCCTATTCCTTTTGTTCGTGATCTCGGGAAGTACTTGGGGTTTCCCTTATCAGGAGGGAGGATCACTAGGGGTCGATTCCACAACCTGATGGAGAGCATTGACAGGAAGCTAGCATCTTGGAAAACAAATCTCCTCAATCTTGCGAGGAGAATGTGCCTAGCAAAATCGGTGATTGCGTCCATTCCCACTTATATTATGCAAGTGTTTTGGTTGCCTAGGAGTATTGTGAGTTCCATTGATCGCACCATGAGGAGATTCATCTGGTCCAAAGGCAATGGGCACCGTGGGTGGCATGTCGTGAAATGGAACACCGTTACTAGAGCTAAAGAAGATGGTGGTCTTGGTGTAAGGGACATGACAGATCATAATGCAACGTTACTTGACAAGTTCTTAGTCATAAATACCTCCATGGTCGCTCCATCCTGAGTTCTCCTTGGCGGCCTAACGCTTCTGCTGTTTGGAAAGGGGTCTTGCTAGCACGTGATGAGCTCCGTGCAGGTTTCAAGTTTAGATTGGGAAATAGGTTAACTTCAGTATGGTACAATGATTGGACTGGCCAAGGAAATTTGGCAGAACACTTACCTTTCGTGCATATCTCAGATACGAACATGTGCTTACAGGATCTTGTCGTGCATAACCATTGGGACATTGGCAAGACCTATACGATGCTACCAGCTCCGATAGCTACCATGTTTGAGCCTGTTACGCTGCGGCTTGCTCCTACTGGAAGTGATGGGTGGACTTGGAATGGCAGCGACTCCGGGAATTATACAGTGCATGAGGCTTACTCCTGGCTCCGCCTCCAGCACCAACCTACTGTCTCTGATCACAACTGGTCTTGGGTTTGGAAACTTTCAATGCTGGAGAAAGTTAGGATGTTTGTGTGGCTTTGTCTTCATGAGGCTCTCCTTGTGAACATGAATTGTTTTAAGTGTCACATGGCCGTAGCGGAAACTTGCTCGAGGTGTGTTGCGTTGTGTGAGGATGGTATGCACGCGTTAAGGGACTGCCCTCCCTCTCGTGCTATCTGGAACAAGATGGGTACATAGGCTTGGCCGGGTTTTGGGTCCCTAGGTATGTCGGCTTGGATTGCTAGTCATGGTTGGGGCTCCAATGCCCATCAATTTCTAGTTGGCCTATGGGGCATTTGCAAGTGGCCATGCAACACAATTCTGGATACGACACCTTGGACCGAGGATGTTGCTTGGCGGAAAATATGTCAAGAACATGACGTCTTCCTCCGCGCTAAGGAACCTGCAGATTTCGATGATATGCAGAACAGGATGAGCATGGGTTGGAGGAAACCTTCCGCAGGCATTATGAAGCTTAATGTCGATGGTAGCTATCGGGAGGACATGAAATCTATGGAAGGTGGTGGTGTTTTTCGTCACACAGTCGGTGATTGGATCAGTGGGTTTCTGTCCCGAGTTGAGAATGGCAGCCCCTTCAATGCGGAAGCCTTAGCTCTTCGTGACAGGTTGCGATTGGCTTGGGAGAGAGGATTTCATAACCTCATTTGTGAATCAGATAGTTTGGAAGTAGTTAATGCAGTTAAACATGGAGGTAATTTGGATATGCATGTTCATGGCCAGATCCTGAACGATATTCGTGTGCTCTTGATGAAGAACTGGCGTGTTGAGCTTGGTTGGGTAGCTCGTGAGGAAAATATGGTTGCCGACTAGCTTGCAAAGCAGGGTCATGTCTTCCCTCTTCTTGTTTCCATGTGGTTGAGGTCCCTCCTCCTGGATTAGGGCTCCTTCTCTTGAAGGATTCCCTTGGTGTTTTTTCTTAGTTTCTCTTTTCTTCGTTGTCATTTTCCGATGTATCAAAAAAATCATAGTTCTTAAGATATATACTTTAAAAAAATCTAGAGGCTTGGAATTAATTCCCTTCAACACAAAAATTAACCAATTTTTTTAAAATAAAGCTAGTTAGAATTAATTCGGTTTAGAAGTTAGTTTGCTAGATTTTTTACCAAGTGATACAACGAAGTTTCTTCATTTAGAATTTTTTTTGCAAAACTTTGTTATTGTTGAAAATAGGAATTTGTACAAACAAACACAACCCGCCAAACAAAAAAAGAAACACCTACCCAGCCTCAAATCAAACGAGGATGATCCCGTCTTATGTGAGCCTTTAAACTCCTAAGCATCAGTTGCTCTAAGCCCCTAGGATGCAAACCTAACATTTTACCCACCATCCAAACGCAACGCGCCGTGGCAGATATGAAAGTGGTAGATATGACATCCTCCGAGGAAGTGGCTTCAAGATCCGTCATAGACTTACCTTCATACCCATCACGACACGATTCTCTCACCCTGTTCACCTCCTCGGGCCCAACTCCCCTCTTTTGCTTGGATTTATTTTTACTCCTCTTTCATCGACCTCTACCCCTCTTCATCATTTCTATGAGGTCGGAATATCCACTTCCTCCCCGCCCGTGAGATCCTAGCTAACCAGTCATATAATGTCATTACATTATGAACTAACTCATATAACCCATTGAAAGTGTAGCATTAGTCTGAGTTCGATCAATCGACTTTAATAACAACAAAACAAGATGATAGACTGATAGTTAGCCTTTATATATGAATCATTCTTCTCTGACGCATTCGTATTCAACCTATGCATCAGTCAATACTGGTTCATCGAACAATATGCAATGTGACAGAATGTGGCTTAAGTGTAGAATTAGACACCAAAAGAAATTTGAACCATAAAGCTTTAGTGCCACCTTCAATAAAATATTCTCGATATTTATTCCATAACACAAGAGAGATATATCTACTGCGTATATTTCTAATCGGGGTTTTTGTTGGGCGTTTTTATCTCAGGTTTTTTGAGGTTGACGTTTCAATGTTAGGTGATTAGCTTTTTTTTATCAAACTAATCATCTATTTTTGCCCTGTGCTCTTTTGAGCTTTATTCCCAAAACTATTGCTTAATATATCTTTATGCTTTTATATATATATATATATATATATATATATATATATATATATATATATATATATATATATATCTTCTATCCTACAATTGAAGGATTGAATTCACTGTTCATGGCCAACGTTTTTGTTTGAAAGGGGTAAGTTTGGGCTGGGCCGATGAAATCATGAGATGTTTAGGTAATAGGTAGTAGGTAATTGATATTGAGATGATCTGAGGACCTAATCTCAGTTGCATAGCTTGCAGCTAGGCTCCTTCGTACTTGGTTTCCTATTACCCACTTCTGTTCTACCTTTTAGTTTTTTCGTACTCTGGGTTGTTCCCTCTGTAATCATCATCATCATCATCTTCCCCAGTAAGTACTCTCCCTATTACCTATGACCTACCTCTTTTCCCTCATAATCTATGTCGTACTCTTTGTTGTTCCCGTTGTATGCATCATCATCTTCCCTTCATCACTGCCTTTATCTGCCTATTTCCTGCCTTCGCCATACTGCGGATGTACCTCCAACCTACAAATTCCAGCTGTCAGTTGCCTTAGATAAGTTCTGCATCTATACTCTATACTGTACTACTCGGTGGTGATTATACAGTTGTGTGCATCTATGCCCAATCTAGCCGTATGGAAAGGCTTATAGGGCTTCATGGTGCTATAAATACCACCAGTGGCGGAGGCACGGGAATTTCTCAACAAAAAAAATTTGGAGCAGTGTGGGACTTGAGAAGAATAGGATTCAAACACGGTGACTGTTGTGTGTTTCTTTCCTTTCTCTTTGGTAATCCATGATTCACATATGTTTGTGTTTGTTTTGTAAGCATTAACTACATAGTCGCCGCTGAAGCTGCCGTGGCGATTCGTCTAACCTTTCCCTCGCCGAAGCTCTTGAGGAACTGTTTCGTCTCTCAGCTCTCTGGTTTTGCTCATTCTGCAACCTGCGCTTTTTATCGTCCCCCTTTGCTGGGTTTCAGCTCCTAGGTATGACAAACACACCCACACTCTCTTTCTTCTGGTTTTTCCTCTAATGGGTCTCTTCAATTTCATCTTTGGACTGGGCGAGACCCCACAGGAGCGCTGGCCTCAGGCGAGGAACGCCCCTGAGACTTGGGCCTCCCTCCCCGAGGCCCAACTGGCCCATTAAGGTACATTAGAGGTGCCAAGCCCAACTCCACACCTATAAATAGAGGACGGTTACCAATTGTAAGGGACTCTCTCTAGCGGTTAGAACCTCTCTCTCTAAGCATTCACATCACTTTCCTCACACTTTGGGTACTGTACCCCTATTGTATGTTATTGGATAGAACATTTGGCGCCGTCTGTGGGGAATGGTAGATTTCGATTCCTGGACTACGTGGATCGTGATTCAGTTGAGTGAAGCTCGATTTTCTGTGCGATTTTCTTCAGTTTTCAGGATTTTCCGTTCGCGTTCTTCGGTTCACTAGCAAAGCTCAATGGAGGAGCATCGTCGGTCACATGGAGGAGGTTTGGAGCGTATAAGCAATCCGCAGCGACACCGCACGAACATGAGGCAGCACGGGGGGAAGGCAGGGTCTTTGGCTTCCTTGTCAAGAGTTTCAGGAGGCACGCAGCCTCCGCCTCAGGCACTGAATGTTGGTGACGGTTGGCAATGGCTGATTTGCGATGTCATTGACCGCTTGGAGCGACAGGATGCAGAGATCCGAGCAGCGGATGCAACACCAGCTCCTACTGATTCATACACGAAAAGCTACCGAGAATCCTTGCGGCAACGAAAGTTTCCTTTACTGAAAGGAAGGTTAAGAGCGGAATGGTGTGCTTATCACCGGACCTCTGGCCACGCCACCAAAGAATGCCACGCTTTGCAACGCGCGGTGGAAAAGCTGATAACGGCGGGGAAATTTGCAAAAGCATGGGGTAATGTGTCTTCAACACCTAGGGAAGTTGGCACGATCGCCGGAGGGTTCGGTGGTGGAGGAGTCACTAGTGCAGCACGGAAGCGCTACGCCAGGGCGGTGAATGCAGTCATGGAGGTTCCTTTTGGTTTCCCACACCCGGACATCACATTTTCATCTGCTGATTTCCTTGGAATAAAGCTACATTTAGATGACCCGATCGTGATCTCTCTCTGTATTAATCAACTCAATGTGCAGCGAGTGCTCCTGGACCAAGGGAGTTCGGCGGACATCATTTACGGCGAAGCGTTTGATCGGCTTGGTTTGATCGAGGAAGACCTCACTCCTTATGAGGGGACCTTGGTGGGGTTCGCGGGCGAGCAGGTGTGGGTAAGAGATGTCCTTGACCTTGACACCACATTTGGCGAGCGAGAGAACGTTAGGACGCTGAAAGTGAAATACTTAATCCTAGGATCAGAGGGATCCTACAACATGATAGTTGGAAGAAACACCTTAAACCGTCTATGTGCCGTAATTTCAACAGCCCACCTGGCGGTAAAATACCCGTTGTCAAACGCGCATATTGGACGAGTTGTTGTGGACCAAAAGATCGCAAGGGAATGCTACTGTAACGCGGTGGATCGGTACGGGAAGAAGAATGCCTCGATAGGACACCGTTGCAACGAGGTGGGAGCACCAGAATAAAACTTGGACCCGAGGGGCGAGGGCCGCGTTAATAGGCCCATGCCAATAGAAGAAACGAAGGAGTTGAAGTTCGGCGAGAAGGTGCTCAAGATAGGGACCAGGCTGAGTGAGGACCAGGAGCAGAGGCTATCAAGGTTATTGGGCGAGAACCTGGATCTTTTCGCCTGGAGTCATAAGGACATGCCATGAATAGACCCGAACTTCATCTGCCATAGGTTGGCATTAAACCCGGGAGTTAAGCCAGTAACCCAAACTCGCCGGAGAATGGGCGATGAAAAGGAGAGAGAAATCCAACAGGAGGTAAACAAGTTACTGGCAGCAGACTTTATTCGAGAAATCAAGTACCCCACCTGGTTGGCAAATGTGGTAATGGGAAAAAGGCGAACGGGAAATGGCGAATGTGTGTGGACTATACAGACCTGAACAAGGCATGCTCAAAAGATTCCTACCCATTGCCAAGTATAGAAGCTAGTAGACGAAGCCTATGGGAATGAACTTCTGAGTTTAATGGACGCTTATTCAGGATATCACCAAATCAAGATGCATCCATCTAACGAGGACAAAACAGCTTTCATGACCGCAAGAGTAAATTACTGTTATCAGACCATGCCCTTCGGATTGAAGAATGCAGGGGCGACGTACCAGCGGTTGATGGATAAAGTGTTCGATGGCCAAGTGGGAAGAAATATGGAGGTATACGTTGACGATATGATTGTGAAATCAGTTTTGGGGTCGAACCACCATGAGGATTTGAAAGAGGCTTTTGGTAGAATCCGAAAGCATAACATGAGGCTTAATCCGGAAAAGTGTTCTTTCGGTATATAGGGTGGGAAGTTCTTAGGCTTCATGATCACGTCAAGAGGAATTGAGATCAATCCAGATAAGTGTAAGGCAATCCAGGAGATGAAAAACCCGAGCAGCGTGAATGAGGTGCAGGGACTGACTGGGCGAATCGCGGCCCTGTCCCGATTTCTCCCTCACTCGGGCGACAAGTCAGCCCCGTTCTTCAAATGCCTTAAGAAGAACGCGACGTTTAAGTGGAGTTCAGAATGCGAAGAAGCATTCACCCGCCTCAAGGAGATGTTGTCGGCACCACCTGTTCTTTCGAAGCCTGTCCAAGGCCTTCCTTTGCACTTCTATTTTTTTGTCAGCGACCACACAATCAGCTCGGTGATCCTTCAGGAGGTGAACAGAGAGCAAAAAATAATCTACTTTGTAAGCCATACACTTCAAGGGGCGGAGATCAGGTATCAGAAGATAGAGAAAGCGGCGCTCTTCGTCCTTGTCACCGCCAGGCGCCTAAGACCTTATTTTTAAAACTTTCAGGTAAAAATAAGAACTGATCTTCCTTTGAGACAGGTGTTGCAGAAGCCAGATTTGTCAGGAAGACTCGTCGCGTGGTTGGTGGAGTTATCGGAGTATGGTTTGCAGTATGACAAAAGGGGGAAGGTCGGTGCACAGACTTTGGCTGATTTTGTGGTGGAGTTAACACCGGAAGAAGGTGAGAAAGTGAGTACGCAATGGATATTGTTTGTTGATGGATCGTCGAACGAAAACGGAAGTGGGGCTGGAGTCACGCTACAGGGGCCGGGGGAGTTAGTGTTAGAGCAGTCCCTCTGATTCCAGTTCAAAGCCAGCAATAACAAGGCAGAATATGAGGCTCTGATCGCAGGTCTAAAGATGGCGATCGAGGTGCAAATCGACAGTTTGCTGGTCAGAACGGACTCATTGTTACTGGCAAACCAAGTCAATGGGGAGTTCCAGATAAAAGAGCCAGCCTTGATAAAGTACCTGGAGCGCGTACGGCTGCTCATGGGTCGTTTGCAAGAGGTTATGGTTGAATTCGTGCCAGGAGCACAAAATCAAAGGGCGGACGCCCTAGCGAAATTGGTCAGCACCCGAAAACCTGGAAACAACCGAAGTGTGATTCAAGAGACTCTCGCCAATCCCAGCATAGAAGGGGAGTTGGTGGCCTCGGTTGATCGCCAGGAAACTTGGATGGACCCCATCATCGATATCCTGGCGGGGGAACCAAGCAATGTAGTGAAGTACTCAAAGGCACAAAGGAGGGAGGCGGAGCACTACACGTCACTTGATGGGATACTCTTTCGACGAGGATTTAGCTCGCCCTTCCTGAGGTGTCTTCCGCCGAGTAAATACTGGGCTGTTATGGCGGAGGTTCACGAGGGGGTTTGCGCTAGCCACATCGGAGGAAGGTCACTGGCGAGCAAAGTCCTCAGGGTGGGTTTTTATTGGCTAACGATAAGGAAGGGCTGTGCGGAGTTTGTAAGGAAATGCGAAAAGTGTCAAGTATTCGCAGACCTGCCTAGAGCCCCGCCGGAGCAATTGGCCACAATCAGTTCCCCATGGCCCTTCGCCATGTGGGGAGTTGACCTCGTCGGACCTTTCCCAACCGCCAGGTCACCAATGAAGTTCATCCTTGTGGCGGTGGATTACTTCACCAAATGGGTGGAGGCTGAGCTCCTTGCAAGCATTAGGGCGGCCAAGATCATAAGTTTTTACTGGAAAAGAATCGTGTGCCGGTTCGGAGTACCAATGGAAATTGTAAGGCCCTAGACCTTATTTTTGTAATGCTTTGATGATGGATTGAATAAAATGAGATTTTGGTTAAGTTTGAGTTTTGACAGATTTTAGCTGTCATCTTGTGTGAATTTTTAGAGGGACTTAACGACCTCATTTGGGAAAACGTCCTTTATGAGAGTTGTATCCCTTTAATTTAAGAAAATTCTCGAAGTGGAATCAGGTCATTCCGACCTCTGTAGCTCGAGATATTCGCGTTATAGTGACGGTGGTTCTGGCTGTACAGTACCAACGAATTAATTGAGCTGTTTTTCTTTTAATTCCGATTCAGCATGTGTTTTACGTAAATGGGGCTAGGTTTTTAATTGATTTCAGACCTGATTAAGAGCTGATTAATGGGTCAAGGTTGATTAGGCTTGGGCTTAAGTGAAGAGAAGAAAATCAAACCCTAGCCCACTAGGGTGTGTGGCCGCAGGTTTTGCATGGGGAAATAGGGGGAAAACTCTATTTTTCATCACCATTCAGAATTAGAAACCCCATACAACTTTCACGTGAGAAAACAGAGAGAAAAGAGAGAGAAGTCGAGAGAGACAAGGAGGAGGCCGCCGCTCCTAGCCACCATCACCGCGGCTCGAAGCTTGCGCGTAGGAGGGAGAGTTCGCGAGAGAGAGTGAGACCGCGAGGAGGAGGAGGAAGAGAGGGTCTTGGACAGCAGCTTTTGATTCTTTCTTCATCACCCTACTTCTGATTTCATCACTCTTAATCAAGGTAAGGGCTAGTCCTAGGACTTGGGCAGTTTGTCAGGGACTTGTTGCTATGTTTGGTTGTGAAAAATCTTGATTTTTGATGGTTTGCATGAGGGTTTGGGTTGAAGGTTTGCTTGCTGTACTTTTATGATATGAGACCTATGTGATTTGATTTTTATTGCTGGAACATAGCTTAAAGCCTTGGGCTGAAAGGGTTTATAACTTAAACTAGAGGTGGAAGTTTCGCTGCCAGTCTCCTGTACTGGACCGCGGACTTCAGAGCCCATTTTCACCTATTTCTGGTCGTCAAAGGAAAACGTGATTAAAATGAAAGTTGTAGATTTTCGAAATCGCTTTCCAGAAAAATAAAAAGCATAATTTTTGGTTTAGTAATGTGGTCTGGAGGTCGTTTTTAGTAACTGTTACACCTTCTGTTCTTCCTGTTCCGGACAGTAAGCTTTAAGGCCTAATATCACCTAATTATGGGACTCAAATGAACAAGTGATTAACTAGAGAGTTGTAGATATTTAAAATAGCTTTCGCAAAAGGTATCATACGTGATTTTTGGTTTAAAGATGCATTCTGTGGCTCTGTTTTTGTGAAAGTTGTTTCTGCTGTCAATATGTTGAGTTGCGAAAATGTTTTGAAGTTTTGTTTAGGAACATGTGTTTAGGAGATGCTGTGAGTTATATGCTGTTAAGCTTGATTTCATGAGCCTTGGTACTTGCCTTGTGGTGCTGTTGTGACATCATATGCATGATTTTATGTATATGACTATTCTTAAATGACTTCACACTGTTTAATTGGTTATTTGTACAAAAAGGGTCGCTCACCTAGCTGTAATTCCCTTTTGTGCACTGTGAATGTTGTGTTGATATTTTTAGTTTTGTGAGGAGATTAAAAGACTCTAGGATGACTTGACTTAGAGCCTCAATATAAGAGAAAGAGAATTAACTCGCTTGCAAGTGAACCTTAAATTAAACGGACATAGGTCAGGTAGACTATGGGCCATGAGAACGATGAGCTTGCACGCGAGGGTGTGATTTGGTGGATGGACCGGTTAGGTCTCCACGTGATAACCATGATTTAGGCATGGGATAGGGATTGACTGTGTGGGTCTCCCTGAGTGATTCGTGGATGGACCGGGTAGGTCTCCACGTGACTTGGGTTGGCTGTGTGGGTCTCCTTGTGATTGTTCATCTGCGGATGATCGAGATTGGCCAAGGTGTTTTGGTGGGTTGTGCGAAGTGAGGAATCCGTTAGCCTAACTGACTAACCAATGATGAAATCCTAAAAGAGACAATAGTCCTTATAAATGTTGATTATTTATTATGATTATATGCTTTTGCTGTTTGACCTGACCCTACTTGTTTGTTACTTGTTTATTTGGGGGGGGGGGGTAGATAGTGACCACCACGACAGTGGAAGCTATCGTGATCTGGGAGATGGTGCTGAGTGAGCCTGAGGATGACCGGCTCTGGGAGACCGACGGTTCCGCAGTCTGGAGAGTCTACGCCGGCGATGCGAGCTCATAGGAAGGGACATACATGGGAGAGTCGTAGAGAGGAAGACCCTTGGAGATGGGGCAGTCATGTTGCCTCACCCTCCTACTAGATTTGATCAGACTACCGTGGAGAAGTCGCTCGAGTCCTAGGAGGACGAGGAAGAAGAAGATCCTTCGGAAGACACTACAGCTGAGTCACCGTTGATAGGGGAGAAGAATACAGTGGAGTCTTCACCACTGGAGCCAAAGGAAGCTAGCCCAGTTGATGACTATGGAGATATGCCCGCATTGGAGCCTGTTCTAGATGCGAGTGAAGAACGTTCGCCTAAGAAGAGGCAGTGTGGATGGCTCTCGAGATCTGAGGGGGAACCAGCTTATCCGTGGAAGAGTCGAGTTACCGAGACTTCGGAGGTCATCTACATTTCTAGCGATGATGAGGAGTAGAGTCGAGATTTTCACATGTGGGAGTGTCCTATGAGAGCTACATCGGATTTTACTTTTATTTTTCTCTATTATTGGAACCTTATTTATTTCCGTTTTGAGCACTGATGTATTTGGTATAGGGCTTAGCCCTCGGATTTGGAATTATGTTTTGAGATTATTTTACCTCATTTTAATTAAAGGTTATTTTTAATCGGAAATGCAAGATTTATTTATTCCGCAAATTCGTTCGTAAAGTTTCAAGAGTTTCGCAATAATTGAGTTTTTGTCATTAATTGAAGATTAATTAAATGAACGGCGAAAATTCTTTGTGAAAGTACACATGATTGGTTACTGTGTGACACTCGAGAAATCGGGGCGTTACAGCAATCGTCTCGGATAATGGGACGCTGTTTACGAGTAATCAAACCAGGGAGTTCTGCGAAGAGATGGGCATTCAGAGGAGGTTTTCTTCGGTGGAACATCCACAAACTAACCGGCAGGCGGAGTCGGAGGCAAAGGGGGCCTGGTTGGACGAGCTCCCGATTGTAATTTGGTCGTATAACACAACACAACACTCAACTACGGGGGTAAACTCCGTTCAGGATGACTTATGGGGCGGACGCCATGCTACCCGTAGAAATAGACAATAGTTCATGGCGAACGGCGCCGAGGTTCGAGGGCGAGAATTCTTCAAACATGGCGGTAGAGCCAGATTTGTTGTCAGACACACACGACGAGGCCCGCCTCAACGAGGCCGCGATGAAGCAGCTAGCTGCGGCCAAGTATGACACGAAGGTGCGACCAAGAGAGATGCAGAAGGGGGACTTAGTGCTTAGAAAACGAACAGGGATCACCAGAAACAAGCTAAGCCCAATCTGGGAAGGGCCTTACAGAATCTTGAAAGCTTTAGGAAGGGGGGGCTTATCACCTGGAAAGCATGGACGGGAAGCGGGTGCCGCGATCTTGGAACGCAGCAAGCCTAAAATACTACTACAACTGATGGATTGATAGAAAGCTGAATTCGGTGCAAGGGCCGGAAGCGCGCCTCATGTAGGCCGAAGAGCTGAAAATAAAAACGAAGAAACATACTTTTGTACTCTGTTTCAAGGAATTGTTGGCCAAAAGCGCCTAAATGGTAAAAAAAAAGACACGTTCTTGTTCTCCATCTCGGGAGTTTGTTGACTTTCACGTCTGATTGAAAATACAAAAATTGTATCCAGCGATTTCAATCACACTGAATTGCGGCGAGAGCTCGGTGGGAAAAATTCCCTGAAGGTGGCAATCCCAACACAACCTTGATGTCTGGGGATTGCTCCGGAGAAGCCGACGCAACTCGTCGTCACTCGTCGGCGATGTGTGCTGATAAGCTTCTTATCCCAATAATCTCCCCGAAATTTGGGCGAGCATTTTTCAACTAGGCTTAAAGTCTCGGGTAAACCCATATAGCCATTGGGCCCTAAGCAACTGTAAGACCCCGCCTAATAAGGCTGGTGGGGCCACACCTGATCTTACGGGAAATACGTGTGTGAAAAATAAAAGTCTCGGTTCAAAGACTGAGCAAAAAGTCCTAGTTGAACCCAGCACACCATCAGTGTCGTCAGACGTAATTCAGAAACAAGGAAACTATGGGGGGTGCGAGAGAGAAAAATCAGAAAGCGCTAAAGCATGCATAAAACATAAGGAAGTAAAAGTTGAATTAACTAACTTAAGGTAAAATGCAAACAAAACAAAGAAGTACTGACATTACAATAATCCGAAGCAGGAAAACATTATATCTATCTATTTATCTTTTTCCTCTTGTTCCACAACATCTCCCAGGTCAACACAGGCAACCTCTGGTGGATCTTCGGAACCCTCCAACCCGGCGGGGGTAATCTTCTTGAAAACCCCCATAGAGTTGAGGTTGATGGAAGGATGGAGGTGCTTGACTTGAGCTTTGGCGATCAGGAAATCGCAAATACGCTCGTTAGCCACCGCGTAAGCAGCTTCACTCCTTATCTTCTCCTCCAAGGCGAGGGCCTGAGCATCTTTCTTCGCCAAGAGCTTGCATTTGGACTCCAGATCAAACTGGGCATCAGAGAGCGTCTTGCCCTTATCTGCCAATCTCTTGCGCAAATCAACAATCTCCTTGTCCTTAGGAGAATGATCTTTCTCCTGGGAAGCAACGGTGGCTTCCTTGGCGCTAAGGTCCTTGCGGAGTCCTTCAATCTGAGCCTCAAGCTACTCCTCCTTTTCGTCCGCCGCAGCTTGAGCAAGTTTCGCCTCTGCAAGTGCTTTCTGCATCTTCTTGGACTTTTCCACCTCACAAGCCAGCTGGTTGGACAGTTTGGAACAGGTCTCGTTGGCTTGAAGGTTAGTAGCGTGCAGTTTCTCCACCTCCTGGGGAAGCTCCGCAATCCCAGTGAGGGGTCGTGCCCGCCCGGCCACCTGGGCGAACAAACAGCCGGCACAGAGAAGGTTTGACACGGCCTCTTGAGAGACGTCTTGCGGGTTCTGGCGGAGAACTTCCCTCAGTTTCTCAAGGTAGGGGTGAGAAAGCAAGAAGGAGAAGGGGTCGGAGGCAGAACCGCTGGAGGGATCCTTTGGGCGGCTCGAAGAGGGATGTCCTTTTCCGTCGCCAGCCTTTGAAGAGTTAGGGGTAGATGAATCATGAGTCACCTGGACGGGGGAAGGAGGGCGAACAAAAGATGGCGAAGGCTGGGCCTTCGTCCGAGCCAGTGGGCAAGGAAAATCCTCGGCCGAAGAAGTGTTCGCCTCGCCGCGCTAATAAGGCAGGGAGGAGTCATGCACACCAATAGAAGCAGAGAGGGCGGGAACAACTTCCCCTTCGCCCGCAGTATTCAAGGAAGAAACCTGGGAGTCTGGCTCGCTTAATTTCTTCTTTTTGGAAGAGCCGTCGTCCGGCGGCGAGTTTTGCCTTTTCTCTCTGGCACAGGTTGGAGAAGGGGCCTTGGCGTTCCCGGAGAGGAAAGCCTCCAACAGTTCAACAGTAGAGAACTTCATTTTCCCTTAAAAAAACAACAAAGAAAGGCCATTAGTGATACAAAGCTCGACAGCAAAGAGAGGGGGGGGGGGGGGGCGATGAAAGGAGGAAGAAGAAAACCTAATCGAGGGAACAACTTGGATCCTGGGGGAGCGCCAAGCAGTTCGGCACAACTAAAAAGAGGGAGCTGGGATAAGACTCCAAGAGTGAAACTTTATCTTGAAGAAGAAGACATTTTGGGGGAATCAGATAAGGGCTTGGGGCGCAGTGTCCAGTAAAACGGAAAAGGGGCTTTTCCTCTCTCTGCGTGAACAACGAGGGATAAGCAGGGTGGACGACAACCCGGAAGTACCGGCGGGCCAAATAAGATTCAGAGCCAACCTGATGAGGGGCAAACCGTTCTCGGCCCGGACGGGGCACCAGAATGACCCAACCGTGAGTCCCCCAGGATTGAGAGTCTACCTCAAAGAAGAAAGAAAAAAGGGCAGAGGAAGGCGCTACATCAACACTATGGCAAAGAATCTCAAAGCACTGCAGATAGGCCCAGGAGCAAGGATGAAGTTGGCAAGGAGAAACGTTGACATCGCACAGCATTTGGGTAAGAAAGGGTGAGAAGGGAAGTTTAATGCCCAGGTCAAGAAACAGGAATTCGTACACGAAGAAGAAATGAGAATATTAGGGGTCATTAAGCTCACGGTGTTGCCAAGGGCGGTCTAGTTCCCGGCATCCAGTGGTGCGAAGAAGGTCCTCTAATGACGAGGAGTAGCAAAGCCCGCCAGCCCTACGAGCAAGATCTGAAATAGATCCGCTGGTCGACAGTTCTGATGGTTGATCAAGGACCTCTTGATCAGGAGCTTCTGAGATAGGGAAGGGGAGAGTGGCGAAGGTCGCCAAACGATGAGCTTTGATCTCCTCAGTGGAGGAAAGGGACCCTGCTGAGGACATCATAAAAGTAGAAGAAAAAGGGAAAGATGAAAACTAACCAGGAAAAGGCAGCGAGGAGAGGAGCGGGGAGATCCGGGACGATGAGTTCGCAGGGTCGGCAAAGGAAACTGGAATGAGAATCAGAAGTGAGTATGGAGGCAGTTGACAGAAAACGTTGGATGACGAGGAGGAGGAGAATTTAAAGGATGGGGGTGATAACGGTTGGGGAATCGTGCCCTATCATGACAAAGGTAGGATGATTGCTCAAGAGAATGTGACGTGGATTTCGGAAAGCGGGGGCAACACATTAAAAGAAAATTACAACGGTTGAAGCTGATTAGTTTAAATTCAAATTGTCAGGCTCTACCATGATTCGAAGGGACGCTTCAAAGATAACAGTTGAGATTCAGTGGATTCGCTGACCCTAGCACCATTTCAGGGCGCGACGCGTGGCGTAGGCTCGACACATGTCAAAACATCGCAAGTCGGAACACGTGCATAACTATGGTGAGGCGAGCGAACCAAATGCCATCACCACAAGCTCACTTGTGGGCTCAGACCGCCCGGGGAAGAGGAGCACAACAAAAGTTTGAGATGTAGATTTTAAAAGCTTTACTCGCCGAGCCATGTTGGCCATTGATCTTCGTTTTTAGACTTTAGGTTTTAGCGTTGAATAATTTCTTATGGCCTTCGCCCTAGTTTTCCTGCTTAAAGACACACTTAGCTCTCATGCTTCGAGCTCGGTGTCTTGTGGACTTGTGGACTGGGGGAGACCCCAGGGTCCCCTGCCCAGGAGCGCTGGCCTCAGGCGAGGAGCGCTGGCCTCAGGCGAGGAACGCCCCTGAGACTTGGGCCTCCCTCTCCGAGGCCCAACTGGCCCATTAAGGTACATTAGAGGTGCCAAGCCCAACTCCATAGCTATAAATAGGGGACCGGTTACCAATTGTAAGGGACTCTTGACTCATTTGTGAAATAACCTTCAGTTATTCTTTCTTTCTCTAGCGGTTAGAACCTCTCTCTCTAAGCATTCACATCACTTTCCTCACACTTTGGGTACTGTACCCCTATTGTATGTTCTTGGATAGAACAATCTTGAATCATCTGGGTATGCCCAAAAATCTTTCCTTTTTTGGTTCTCTGTTGGTGGGTAGGTGAGGCAAATTGTTGGAATTACTCTTTCTTTTGAGGTTTATAGATGATCATCCATCCCTATATCGGTATCTGGTTTGTTGTGAAATTTTGAATCTTTTCACTTTTTTCTTTTGGATGGATTGTGTTGGTGATTAGTTAGATTGAGAAATTGAGAAAGGCTTAGAAGAGGTTTATTTTTTCATTTTTTTTGTTGATTGTGTTCTATTGGTTCACCTTGTGCGGAGATTCTATTTGGGTAATTGTATGGGATCTAACGTTGGTGATCCTGAATTTGGATTTGTGTTTTTTTGCAGATATATATATATATATATATATATATCGGTTGATGTGTACCTCCTAAAATCATCACTCATTTTACAAAAGGCTACTTACTCCTTTTGTTTCTGCCAAAATTACTTTTCCAATGTGGAAACTTGTAGAGTTTCAAAGCACACTAAATATCAGCATTGCTTGATTATTATGTTGCAGTGCCTCTGCAATCTGCCTTTATGTGCATCATTTACTAGCGGAGTCATCAGAAGAGGTAAGAAAGCTACGCGGTTACATGTATACCGACAAAGCAAGCTAGAGATAATGTTCTGACCTGGTGATGGAGCATTGAGCATGAGAAGCATGACTACAGAAACTGGAAAGTATTCTCAATCTATCATATGGATTAAGCTTGATATGTTTATCAGATAAACAGCAGGGAATGTAGATGACTTCTTGATATGAATTAATCTCAAACATCCTTTTTCTGGTTATTTCCAAAACATTTAATCATATGTTATGATTTTGTTGCTTAATTGGTCTGATTATATGAGATTGGATTTGCAGTGCTTGTGTTTTGCTTGTAAAAAAACGTGATAAAAATTATGCACACCAACTATTTGTAAAAAGCTCCCTTTAAGTCTTAGTCCCCCCTTTTTAAATTCCTGCCTCCACCACTGAATACCACCCCGTTGTTCATTTTCACCCAAGTTTACTCCCCATCAACTTCTTGCCCAGATTCCATGTTTCATAAAGCTGCGCCGGAGGAAGCCAAAACTCTGCGACCACCTCTCCTAAAACCCCATTCGCTATGTTCCATTAATCACGGTTTCAGTTTCGTTCTACCATCTCTTCTGAAGGTGTCGAGTTTGATTCACCTCTTCAGTTCCTCTTCTGTGGGTGACTGTGATGGAGCATGAGTATGTATTTTTCAGTTCCCTCCAGCTCTATATTCCATTCTCATGCATAGCCATCAGAGATTTGTAATTTTCCCCCCATTATTTAAAGCTTTCTACTAAATCGGTATTAAAGCTAGAATAATCTGTTCCCTTTTTTGTAATCTATTCTCATTTTCCCTGAACTAAATTTAGGAATATGATGATGTTCATGCTTCTGTTATAAGTTTAAGTTTGTTTCGTGACTTTCTAAATTCCTGAGGTAGGAGAAGGAACTCCTTTCTTTAGATTTCTTTTGTGCTGTTATTGTTTTCATACAAGATCATTTGCTCACAGGTTTTTGGGGTTTAAAATGAAGGAAAACTCCTTTGAGGTACATGCCCAATGGTAAGCTACATTTTGTCTCTCATTTTTCTATTTAAAATGTGATTTTCAATTATTTTGGTAATATACTTCTGAAAGGTTGTTCCTTTCCCTAAATTTCAGTTTCTGAAAGGATTAGGAAAATATGCATGGACTAAGGACAGGTTTGATTACTTCCAATATACACAATTGTAATCCAGTTAATTTTTCAACAGTCACTTCAAAAGCTTAGCATTTCCCTAACTCTGTTTCAAATTCTTCTATTTCCTGTTTTATGAATGCTCCATGATGGTAGCATATCTCATCTGTTATATAAACACAGGTTAGTGAGATTGTTTATCATTATTAATTTCTTTGTTTATGTTTGCAGAGTGTGAGATTGATTGCTTTAAAGAAGTCAATTTATGAGACGGAGCATTCAAGGGAGTTCGAGTGATTTGGTTACCAGGGTATATGGACTATGGAGTGGATGCCATCATAGAGCAGTGAAGATGAAAAGAAGTAGGAACAAACTTCTACCAGAGATAGAATCAGTTGCTTTCTTGATCCAGGTTTCTCCTTCCTCGACCTTTCACATTTTTTTTGTGAATTTAATTTACATTATGAATTCATTATTGACTTGGGTTTGTGGAGAGTTCAGGAGTTCTAAGTAAAAGCAACATAATCTACTAGGAAGAGAACTAACTAAAGAAAAAATAAAAATAAAAGGGAAATTCTAAGCTATTCTAGGAATGATCAAATGTGAGAGCCAGTAAAAACAACTAAAGGGTCAAAATTGCTAATTAAGCACTATTTGCCTGTGTTAGCACCGATTTTTTCTACATTTGTTTTTTGAGATTTATGTTTATAAAGTGGCTTTGGATGGTGGTCGTATCTTACCTTCCAACTTGAGAGAGCAACCTTCATTATAATACCAATAATAATTTTTCTGCTTCACCAAAAAAATTATAAGGACACAACTAATCTATAATGGTAGATTCACAAAGAAAAAGACTACCAAACTTTAGGCACCTCTTAGCCTTTCTACATAATCTATATCTTTATATTAGTTTTCCTTAAGGTATGATTTCGCTACACTTTTTTATTGGTTTTCTGATTTATATTTTGTATAGATGCTTTGATTTTCATCTTATCAGTTATAAGATACAAAGAAATAATCCTTTGTTTCACTTGCTGTCTTAAATTGGCTTTAATTACCATGAAGTGGTGCTATAAGAACAATACTTTGATGAATAAAAATTATATTTAGCTTAATAGTCTGTTGGAGAACTCAACGATCATACCATATTGCTTGAAAGGTTTGTATTATATTGATATATCCAACTATGAAATCCTAAATTAGTTTCCAACTATGTTACAAAGAGAATGGGAGAACATGGCATGTAGAGAAACCAAATTTTAGAATAGGAGAAGTGACACCTCATGTTATGTACCATTTTATTCCATGTCTTTATATAAGATCATTACTTTAGAGAACATGAATACGCTTACTAAACATTTTGTTTGCCTCCCATGGTTCCTAATATTTTGAGGTTTAACTTTTGTTGGAATAAAATATTAAAAGAAGAAAGGGTAGAAGAGTAGGTGGGAAAAATTTATATAAAGAGTGATTTTAGGTTGGGTGGTCATTCCTAAGGGTGGACTTCTCACTTGAAGAAAATGTTATTTGCTGATCTTTGCTGCTTTTCACATTGAAAGTAGAATGAGTGAACTTTTCATTGGTATTTACCAATTTATTAATTTTCATATACTTGATTTTAAATTATATTTAGTTCTTTTACTCCACCTTCTATGTACTTGATCATTTTAGTTTGCTTAATGGGAAATCATGATTTATGATTTCTCTGTTTACTTCCATTTCTGAATTGTTCAAATTGAAGATATTTGGATCTTAGATTTTATTCCTGATAGCTGTATTATGACTCTAAAATTTATATCTAATGGATATTTCAACTTAAGAACTCCACTATTTGAAAAATTGATGGCTTCTCCTTGGTAGCTTGGTACATAGGGGCATCTACTCAACAACCCATTTAATGTGTTGTCTCATTCTTTGAGCTTACATTTTTGTATTGATAACACTAAAAGCTCATGTGTGAACCCTGCTTTTTTGGTGGACATAACTTTGTATTGATCAATTAAATAGATCTAAATTTTTAGCTATATTCACTATATTTGCAGAAACACATGCTGGAAGAGAACACATCTGCATTCAGCACAGGATTCTAAAAATTGATAGCGTGAGCCTTTTGACTCCATCTGAATTGTGTATTTGAATCTAAATGAAATAAAACTATAATCAATTTACCTCTAATGTATGATTTACTGTTTCAGAAAGAGTAAAGATCACACAAAAACATCTTGGGATGATAAAAGTTACTTTGTAAGTTGAAGATTGGTTAGAATAGTCTTTTTGGTTTGTTTAAGATATATAGGATACAATTTTTTGTTGTGTAGTTTGATACATAGGAAAATGCTATAAGTAGGCTTCTTGACTTAATTTTTCTCTGCCTTTCTATTTTTGCCCCGTTGTGTTTCTCACTTTCCTGTAGATATATGACATTTAAACTTTAGTTAGGAGCTACATACCTATCAACGATGCTCATATTCATCCTGATATAGACAATCTTCTATATATACTTAGGAACATGCTACCTTTTTATTCTTTTCTTTATATTGTGCTCTTCTAATTTATTATTTTGTTCTTAAAAAAAGCAGTGTACATGCTGTCATTTTGTTATCTATAAATAATACTATTAAAAAAAAACATACAGTCTCAAAGTGAAATTAAAAGTGCTGAAAACTAAATTTATATATATTAATGTAAATTTTTACACAAGTTCTTCATGCTTAGGAATATACATACTATTTCATATTGAGTTTAATAACAGTGCTTGATGATTGGATGTAATGGTTTGTGCTTTTCGGTGATTATGAGTCACTATGTTTCTCTCAACCTAATAATAAAAACACCTCAACCTACTGACAACTAGAAGCTTTTCTCCAAAATATATTTTGATTTTGAATCAATTGTAGTTCCAAACATGCAATTTATCTTTATGAATCTATCAATCGCCTTCTCTCTGTTATAACCAATGTTCTTTCATTTTCATTTAGTGTGTGTTTGTGTTTTCATTGAACTCAATGTGGCTAAATCTTACATTTTTTATCTACGTTAAACTAACGTGACAAGTTTTAACTTCTCCATTGACACATTGAGATACTTGAAATTACATTTGCGTTTGTACCAATGCCAAACCATATATACACTTAGACTAAAATATGATTATGGAATGAAAAGTGAAAATAGTACTAGCCATAAATGACGTGCTATTTTTACAAAAATCACGAGCATTTTAGCAGCACAATTTGGATAGCAGTTCTCTGCTATTTTTACAAGAAATCACGAGCATTTTAGAAACACAATTTGGACAGCAGTTCTCTGCTGAATTTCAGGGTAACATGTGTGTTCTCCTATTGTCTGCCATGGTTTTACCAAGAAGATATATCTGTCATATTTAGCAAGGCAGACAAGGACAATTTTGGGACGTTGGATATGAAAGAATATCAAGACGTTGTTGGTGACATTATTGAGAGGTACCCACAAGTAGGGATTTATTTAAAGGAGAACCAAAAGAAAGATTTGGCTACATTGCTAATCAAATATCAGGAAAGCTCTCTTACAGTAGACATTGAGTACTTCAAAGAAGCACTTTCCAAAGTACATTCCCAGATGAAAAATCTTCCTGCAACCGCTCAGGTACGTGCACATTAATGCTATGTACCTGCAACTGCTATGTATTTTTCAATTACCGACTTAGGAAACCTCTATTTTCATCTGTGACCTTGACATGGTTTTTCATATTAACCCCTGCACTAAAGAAATATGTATTAAAGTCTTAGACCTATATTTGAGGGTAATATAAGTATGTGACTACAAAAAGATAGATAGAGGATTAAGTTTACTTAAAGAAGCCCAAGTGAGGACCTTTGTTCATGTTTTTTCAATGTAAGGTGTTGGTAAATCCGCAAGTGTACGAATCCACCCGGTTTTAATTATCGAACCACAGGGATTGTGAGTGACAAAATTCAGTTCAAGTCTTGAGTATGAAGGTTTGTTTTATTGAATCAAAGATATGTCGAAGTAGCAAAGATAAAATAAATAAAAACTCAGAAAAGAACATGCTTTGGGTTCTTGCTCAACTAGTCAATTTAAGCACATCATTCTAAGCACATGTTCTCATGGATCTCTCCTTGATGCTATAGCCTAATTACTCACTTATTGATTCCTCACATAAGCAATTCTCCCATACTAAAAGCTAAGCCCAATTCCTTGTGTACTTAGTCATTTATATGAGGTTTTATATCATGCAATTTCAGGCCAACAAACCCCAACCCTTCCTCTATTCCTAGTAGCCAAGATAGAAGGGGTAATCCCAAATCGGTTCCCTAATCTATAACAAACTTCCGTTCTGATTATAGAAAAGCATAAAGCAAGCATGCATACAAGCTTAGATTGGAATTCAGAGAATGGGATTCAAGGAAAGAAGAAGATCATGTGGGAAAGAACTTAAGATTATCACTCAAATATGAAAAGTCTTACATGAAAACCAAAGCATAAGAAGAGAGATTAGCCAAGCATGGCAAGAGGCTAAGAACCTGAATTACAAGCTTGGAAGCCTTCTCTCACTCTCCTAGATGTTCCTCTCCTTCTAAACTTATGTAAAAATGGAATGTGTATCAAAGATTACAAAAGAAAACCATCAGGGCGCTCAAGCGCCAGACCAGGGCGCTCAAGCGCCAACATCAGATGCTGGCAGAAAACACCTACTGTTTAGCTGGCGCTCAGGCGCCAGACAGGGGCGCCTGAGCGCCCGTGCTCGCCCAAAAACCCCTTAAACTTCATTTTAACTCCACTTTAATGCCTTCTTCATGACTCCAAGCCTCTTGACTTTCCCTTTTCTTCAGTTTTCACCTGCTTATTCTTATCAAAGCTCAAGGAAAAATATCAAGAAACTTAAAGGGTTATTAGCACAAAGGCTCCAAGACAAGTGGAAATTACCTAAGACTCCCAATCTTTCCTAAAATGCAATAAAAGCCCCTAAAAGCTATGAAATTACTAAACTAATGCAAATGCACAAATAAAAGTAAAAATGAATGAGAATGCATGAAACACTACATGAGACACACGAAAAGATTCAAAACTAGCAAAGAAATGACCCTAAAATCACTACTAAATCCTGGTCATCATAAGGGCTAATATGAAAAATCATATCATGATCGGCGATGAAGATGACATGCACTCATTAACTATTATAGTGTGTTTAGATAACAACTTAATAACGTGAACTAACTTTCATCTTAGTCCTAAGAAGAGTTTCATTCTTTTTGTTTTTGACTTTGAAGTGAGTTCTAACGTCTTCAGTGCCAACATATATCAAACATAGACTATAAAACTTTGTCATATTACTTATGCTTTGGTGGTCGATTCCAACTTTGAATCATTCTATGTAGTTTCTCAACAAGGCACATAACTTGCTGACTGTTTCAATCGAATGGAGTTGTGAGAGAAGTATCCTGAAGGCACTCTTAGGTTCAGGGGTATAGGACGCCATTGGTTTCATCCCGTCAGGTATGTGCAACTTGCTACTTCAACAAAAGTGTCATAAGATATGTTATTTTCCTGTTTTCATACTTTCCAAAGCGTATTCAATCGAGCTCACATCCAATGATTCAAAATTTTCATTGCCTAATGTTTTTTTAATTAGTGAAAGGTACAAGCATTTTGGGAAACATTCTCCTCTGGGAGGAGAATAGACTGCAGCTCAACTTCCAGGAGATTGGATTTCAATTGGCCATAGTAGTCGGTGGCTCTGGTATTCAGTATACACAAAGTATTATTCTATTCCCTATAAACTGTATTTTAGAGGTTTAATAATGGTACTATGTTTTCATCCTCTAACGATTCCCACAACATGCAGCAAACAAGTCAGCTGGAGTACAAGAGCTTTGGTGGTATCTGACTGGACAAGGAGATTCATATTTGGCAGGGATTCAAGCAGAATCTGAAGATCCACTTCAAAGTTTGCACTACACTTTAAGGTATTTATATATAATTCTTGGCAAGACAAGACCTCAAAGGGCACCCAAAAAGAAAAGGAAAAAAAATACTATGTTTAATTTTTTTCATTCAAACATATTATCTGTTATAGTATATTCATTTCTACTGACATAATGAATTGAAAGCAAAGTTCTGATGTTTTCTTTGCTTTTCTTTAAAAAAGTTTTGATCTTTACTCCTCAGTTCAATATATGTGTTTTTTGCTCCTCAGTTCAATATATGTGTTTTTTGTCCACTTTATGATGTTCAATTCACCCTGATAGCTACTCTAAATATGATGGTATTGCTTTATCCTACATGTCCCTCTTGCTCCCCATATGATGCTGGTTCGGTTTAATTTTTAAGTTTGGCGTTTAAGTGAAGATAAGGAGATTACCTTTCGATTTTCACTTTGTATGTTGTTCATTTTACTCTTCGATATTATTGTTATGTAGAAATGATGATTGCTCTTGGTTCATACTCACATCGGAAGTATGATATACCATTTGTTTGGCATGAGGGACATCAAGGGTGAGGGATTTCTGATGAGTTTGCTGGCTTGGCTGATAAAAAAAAAACTCCAAATTCAAAAATTGAAAAATTGCAGATACATTGCATGAGTTTAATCCGGTGTTTTTTATTTGTATTAAGAGACTAATTTTAAATCTCTATTGTCAAATAACATATCTAATAGATAAATAATATTATTTATATTTCGGTACATTACCAAAAAAATCTTATTAATGTAAGCTTTTTATCATCAATGTAAGTTGAGTCTTGAGGCATAAACTAAAAATAATAATGTTATTATAAAATAATTATAATAACACTTTAAAAATCTTACAATTAAAATGAGTAGTAAAAATAATTATAATAACACTTTTAAATATATATATATGTAATATTTACATATTAAAATTTTAAATTATAGTAGTAAAAATAACAATTAAAATGAGTAAAATGTGTAACTTATTTAATTCATTTTAATAAATAATAAAATGTTACTATGTGCATCGCGCGAGTATAACCTTGATTATTTTGATGTAACGAAATATTCTCCGGCACAAACTTCTTAAACTAAGGAGTTAAAGTGTGTTCAGATATATAGTTAACAATTGACTATATAGTTCATTATTGCGATTTGAGACTAATGCTACATTATAAGTTGCATGTTATGCTATTCATTTTCTTATCAAAACTTCATTACTTAGTACGTATGATTTTATTTATAAGAACTAAATAAGAGTCTTACTTTGATCATTTTTATAAGAATCAACTTGCAGTTTGTGGTGCCGCAATTATTTTATGATAAGAGTATTATTTAATTGAATTTTCTCTTTCTTTCTACTCTCCTAAGCATTACTAACACACAGAAAATAAGAAAAACGAGTTAAGGACAATTTCGAAAGTTCAATATTAATTGAGAACAAAATTTATGCAATTAACTACTTTAACTATATTTCTTAACCCGTGTGAATTAGTTTTTCGGATTTTATAAATAGGACCGAAGGTAGTAGTTTGGTTTGGTTTTCACTTAAGCTTAGATATTCATTTTAATATCAGTCATGTGATCTTTTTTTTTTCCGGTCTCCCATGACAAACATTAACCTTTTATTAGTCATGTGATCTTTTTGTTTTGTCTCATAACCTTAATTGAAAGTCCTAATCTCATTGTTCATGGGGCACTTTTTTTTTTGTCCCCGTAGCTAATGCTAGCCCTTAGTCGATTGTAGGGGTTTCGTACACCTATGTTTTCAAGTTGTGAACGTCAGAATCCCATCCCACCATTTTCTGTCGTGATCGCCTTAAACGCTCATCCCAACAGCGAAAATGTCATAGCTCCAACCCATCCTCCCGTACCTATTACATGCTATTCTCACAGTTGTATTGTCCTTCCTGTACCTCCCTTTAATGGATTATCGTTTAAAGAAGGGAACGAATTTCCTGTAGCCGTCGTTCTCCTCTATCGTTTTTCCATGATTTCCTTCTTACTTTTACTGTTCATGAGCAATCTCTATGAGAATAATTATGAAGTATTCGAAAGTTGTTCGAAATAAAGCTCACTAATATTGAAGATGTTTCCCCTATCTATGAACGTACGCGCGGTTAGTTGCTATAACTTTTGGTTAGGCATAAACTAAAAAAAAAAACCACAGATGAAGCCTCCCGTGCATCGCACGGGTACCATCCTTCCTAGTATATATAAAAGAGAAGTTTTGGCAGCTCGGAGGGCTAAACAGGAATTCAATACATCATTACACATGGTTGAAATTTTTTGTATGGATATTTCTGTAATTTTGTTAATTATTGAATAGAGAATCAAATCTTGGCCATCCCTTTTAGTCTTTGTTTTAATCCGTTGATTCTTTGAGAATGCAAAGTGAAATCCTAATTGGCCAATTAATCGATCATAATGGATTTCCCTCTGGCATTCGGTTGGTAGATTTCCGTTATCTACAGAAGAGCAGCAAGACATAATTAAAAATATAGTTTCAGAAGAAACTCAGGTACCTGAAATTATTGAAAATGATGAGATTTCAATTAATTATATCGTGAATAAAGTAAGATGGGACCGAAGCAAAGTCAACGTTGATGACAGTTTTGCACATAGCACGACACTAGATATAATAAACGATAATGAGGATCATGAACCAAAATCTATTAATGAATGCAAACAAAGAAATTATTGGCAAAAATGGAAAGACGCAATCGAGGCCGAGTTAAAATCGCTTGAGAAGTGTAAAAGTTTTGGGCCTGTTGCCCGTACACCTGAGGGTGTAAACCCAGTTGGATATAAATGGGTTTTTGTATGGAAAAGAAATGAAAATGATGATATTGTCCGATATAAGGCAATACTTATTGCCCAAGGTTTCTCACAAAGGCCTGAGATTGATTTTGAAGAATCATACTCACCTATGATGGATGCAACTACTTTCGATCCTTAATTAGTCTGGCAGTAAGCTCGATTTGCGTTTGATGGATGTTGTTACAACTTATTTGTATGGATCACTTGATACTGACATCCATATGAAACTCCCTAAAGGATTTAAGTGATTCAATGCGTACTTGATACTTGTGGTTTGTCCCCTGAAAAGTTGCCGCCAACAACTATATATAAAGATAATACTGCATGCATTGCTCAAATAAAAGAAGGATACATCAAGGGAGATAGAACAAAGCACATATCACCAAAGCTCTTTTTCACTCATGATCTACAAAAGAATTGTGACATAGACATTCAACAAATTCGTTCAATTGATAATTTAGCAAACTCATTTACGAAGTCTCTTCCAACTACACACTACTAGAAAAACTAGTTTTCACATCGGGTATTTTTGAGTTTTAACATCGGTTTTTATCCGATGTAAACAATGTTGATGTGGTATCTCCTAACCTTTTCACATCGGGTTTATAACCGATGTGAAAAATATACCTTTCACATCGGTTAAGTCAACCAACTGATGTGAAATGTACACTTTTCACATCGGTTCAATCAGCCAACTGATGTGAAATGTACACTTTTCACATCGGTTCTGTCATCCAACCGATGTGAAATATGTATACTTTTCACATCGGTTAGACAAAAAACCGATAGTTAGACTGAAAACCGATGTGAATGCTCAACCAGTTTTTTTTTTTTTTTTTCACACGAATTTGACTTGAATATACATATTTTTTTAATGAAAATTTATTAAAATAAAAAAAGATCTTGAGAACACACTCTCTCAAGTGAGTTAAACATCCAAGGTCCCAGCAAAAGAGAAAACATAATAGCCTAAAAGAACTAGAACAATTCAGCAATTCTAGTTCTTTAAATGAAGTTAAACAACAACTGCTCATGAAATTAGGACAAAATAGTTAAACAACAACAATTCAGCAAAACAGCAACAGTTCAACAAATTAATGCTCCAAGCAGGAAAGCCACCAGCACCATAAGCATAAATTAGGAGAGCAGCGGAGGTGAGCAACTTTGAACCCTATAAACAGATGCAATAAATACAGAGATCAACAATCCATGTTATAAGGTAAGAGACCATTGAAAATGAATGCCATCTGATGCTGCACCCTGATGTGAACCCATCTAGTTCTCCAAAAAGTATCATCTGAGACATCCAGTAGCCTACCCAAACTAGAAGTCAGATCATAGCAAATCTGCAAAATAACAACCAGGTCATGATAGTCAAATTTAAAGAGAAATAACCACCCAGGTCATTTGTCAATAACTTAAGAATAAAAAGCTTACTTCCTCCCAAACAGCTTCAGCCTGGCGCAGATAAATTGTCAAAACAATACAACCAGGTCGTATGTAGCTTTCAATATCAGTAGGACTGTGTGATAACCAGTCAAGAATCTGGCAATTGAAATCCTCAGTGTGATTAAATTTGGAGAGAAACAAATGAAAAGCAGTTACTCGTAGCTGCTTTGGAAAGATTAAAGTACCTGTGCTCTAAGTATAAGAGGAAAATCACTCGGCTCTTTACCAAAGAGTTTGAAAACAATACGATCTGTGCGACACTGAAACGTGGAAACAAAAAACTAACAGTTAAATGATGACAATTTCAATATATGATAAATTTAACAAAAAAATGCGTTGTTCAAAAACCTGGGTGAAAAGGGGAAATAATTACCCCATTGTTATTGATTTATTCTGTTATATTTTCCCAAAGTCCTTTTTTTGTGAGAGTGGGGTTTTGACTATGAGAGCTTATTTAATCAAATACTGGAAGCAGTGAGTACCATAAATTCCATATATGAAGGCAGGCAATGATTAATTAATAGGAATACAGACAATTTGTTTTTGTTTTTCAAACTTTTGCCTCAGCAACTTAACTACTTAAGCAAGCAGCATCACATTTGACCCTAAGGAAGGACCAACATTGTCTGAATCTTTCTCACTACCATAACTACTGGATGCAACAACACCATCAAGCATCCTCAAGACAGGTCAATGGGGATAAAAGGCTAAATCCAGACAAGCTATTTAAACCAGGATTTGTGCAGGCATATGTGTTTCTATACAGTACACTATATGAAGCAGCATAAAGACTGGAGACGCATCCAGTAAGAACTAGAGTGATCAAATCAGAATACTCATATATTCATATCAAAGTTTCTATGGTTTCCTGTGGAGGTCAAATATCCTGGGATCAATCCCTCCAAATATGCAAAGCCAGTCTTTTCCAATCCTCCCCCAAGGTCTCAAAACCCCCCTTCAAATAAATATATAAAAAAACTCTGGACCCCACCCCCAAAACAAAAAAAGACCAAATTTCATTCTTCATATATTTCACAGAAATCATGCAGCTAAACCAATTAAAGATGACGGTAATGCTACTTTCGGAGCATGACTAAATGAAATAGTTCATTTTTTATAGTCATACCACCAAGATGGAATTGTGTGTCAAGACATCACCAAAAAAGTATAATAACCAAGACCACAAACAGACTTGTAATTTCAGTAAAACATCCTCAATTTTCTATACAAAGTTACACAATCGGAATATACCTGAGCTTCTCCAGTGGAACTAGAAGGGGAGTGGGCAGATCCAGACTCTGAATTTCTACTTGTCTGAGGTGGACTTGACTGATGGGAATCTTGTTGTGTCCATGGGTAATCAAGAGAGCTAGTGACATGATTAGTAGTTCCAGGCAATCTTTCTAGATCTTCTATGCCATCGTCTGAGTCAATATATATGTCATTCAAATCAAAATTATTCATCTTGATTTGTCCAGCGGTACTGTCTCTGGCTTCTGCGTAAGCTGGAGGAGTGTTTGAAATGCTGGGCTTTATATAAGACATGAGCTGCTGATCAGTAGCCCTAGCATCATGTGCATGCACCACTTCTTGTTGCATTTTATTCATAGATACAGTTTGATGTTGTCTTATATCAGTTGGAGAGCCTTGAGAACCATTGGAGAGTAAAGTTGGCACCATCTCTGACTCCCTAGATGAACCCCCTTCTCTCAACAAATTCTCTGGTTCTCGCAAAATGTAAGACAAGTTATTGCCCCCTTGTTCACCATTCCGACTAGCAAGACTCCTTAGAAGATGAGTCAGTAGATCCTGGTCTGTAGTCTGATCCGATCTGTCAGCTAAAATTCATTAAACATGTCATTATCCATCCCAAAAAACCTCAGTTAAAGAAGAAAGACCAACAGAGAAACAAATACAGGAATTTATCTAAAATGCAATTTCACCAATTGCAGTAATAATTCAAGTATCTCATTGTTATAAAAAAAAAGTCTCCTAAGTTCATAACATCCCACAAGATTGACCTAAAATTTTATGATCACCTAAAATGAAATATTGTTATGATCACCTAAAATTTTATTGCATGCCAATTGCTGAAATGCATTTATTTCCCAATGGAGGATGTGTCCTCTGAATTTATCCTTAGAGAAAAATCATGTCTCTCTGCACTGTGTGCTTTTTAAATGGCACTTCAGAAATCATTTAGAATATGGCTTTGGGCTTTTGATTGTGATTTGTGAACTTGCTCAAAGAATTGACAGGTTTCCTTAACAAGCATATTAGTTTAAATGATCAAGAGAATTAGTGCTAATTAGATATGAGACTTCATGTTTCTGAATTATTACTTCTTCCCTTTTCTTTTCTACTTGTTTCACCCCTGAGGAGATATTCTTTTGGGTTTGGAGGGAGTGCTTGTGGTAGGTGTTGTATAGGGTGTTTGTGATTTTTTATAAAGAGTGAATGAGTCATTACAAGGAGGCAACACAAAGCCAAAAGAAAAAAACTTAGTATAACCCTGATGTAAAAACCCTGATGTGGAATGTATATTTTCTACTGTTTCAGCATCCTCTCTCTCTCACTTACCAATACACACATGGGCATACATTTAACCTAGTCTAATTTTACTGGTTTCCAACACACCATGATCAGTTTTAGGTCTGCAATTTTATTTCAGTTGCACTATTTCTTTGTCCATTAGTTAACTTAGTATAACTAAATCTTTGATACTTATTAGTGTCATCACCAGATGCTTGTGATAAGCACTGATCTTAAGATACACTTAAGCTTGTTTGACACCATTAATACTCATTAACTCAAGCAACACCAGTACTTTTTCAGTTAGATTAATGATTTGAGGATATCCGCTCTGTTAAGAGACCACAAACATGAGTGAAAAAAGAGAAAAATAGGGTGTTTATCAGTGAACAGAACTAGAGTGATTTGTAGACAAGCATAAACTTAGGTGAACAGAACAACACAACAAACAAGCATAAACTTTGTAACATCTCGATTATTCGACATTAGAGTAACTCAGGACAATTGAATTAAAAATTAGAGCAATATCAGTGATTATTCTAAACGTGCCTTCAGTCTTTGATGGAATGTTCATGAAGGCAACAACATTGATTACCTTGATAGTGTCGAAGCAGGAGCGGCGACGAGTCACAGCAGGAGCAGAGTCGATTCAAAGCAGGAACGGAAACTGAACAAGAGCAGGAACGAAACACAAATTGATTACCTTGTCACTTCCTGCAAATGCAAATCAAGCGTACATGTGAGCGAGCTAGAAATTGATTCAGTTTCTGAGAAAAAACTATTTGTTATCAGAAATTGTAACAAGTTACTTTCAAGACCATTTGGTCCCTTAATTATGAAATTATGTATAACAGTGTATACTTGAGATACAAAACAGATACAATTTTCCCAAGTCAAGCAGATAAGTACAGGATATGTAATTCAGCACTAACTTAAAGCATAGATCATAAGATATTTCAAACTTTAATAATTCAGCACAAAGCTCATTGTCTCTGTGAGACTACTCCATAACCCTAGAATACAACCACAACTACGATTTGATTCCTAGCTCATGATATTGATCAGCTTAACTTTTACATTCCCCATAAATTTAGAACAATTTGAGAAAAAACCCTAATTGATCGAAATGAGAAAACCAGAGCATGAAAATTGAAAATCGTGAATAACACAAAACCAACGGAGGAAACAAGATAACAGAGGAGGAGAAGAAGTAGGAACCTGGTGCGAGCGAACGGAAGAACCAACGGCGCCACCACATAGGAGGAATTGATGTCCCGCTTTAGAAATCTGAAGTGAGTGATGGGTACAGAGAGGAATTGAGTGTCGAACCAGGAACACAAAACGCAGGTGAGTTTAAGCAGGAACCTGGTGCGAGCGAACGGAAGAACCAACGACGCCACCACCAACGGAAGAGTCGAAGAGGTTTAAGATTAGGGGTTTGATGGGTACAGAGAGGAAGAGGAAGGGGACTCCGCCGCCAAGATGGCCAAAACCAACGGCGCCACCACCAATGGAAGAACCAAACGCACAGCGGAAAGAGGGACTGATCGAGGAAGAAAAGACCGAGGAAGAAAGCTTCTTGTTTTTTCGTGAATGACTGAGGAAGAAACCTTTCAGTGTTTGTGTAAAAACTAAAGAAAAGAGAGACTTTTCCCAACCGTTGTAATATAACCGATGTGAAAACTAAAGAAAGATGGACTTTTCCCAACGGTTGTAATATAACCGATGTGAAAAGTACTTCATTAAAATTTCAAAAATGCCACCGCATTTAGCTTTCACATCGCTTATTCTAACAACCGTTGTAAATAATGTTTACTAATTACTTTTCACATCAGACATATTCCCAACCGATGTGAAAACTATCATAAAAGTTCACTAAAATTTCAATATTGCCACCGCGTTATCTTTTACATCAGGTAATTGATTAACCGATGTGAAAACCCTGATGTGAAAAGTCTTTTTTCTAGTAGTGACAACATTTGAAAAGCTTGTGCGGAATATCGGAGTTTGTCGGCTCAAAGATATCTCAATTAAAATGTGTTGTACTCTTTTTCCTTAAACATATTCTTTTTCCCATTGAGTTTTTTCTGGTAGGTTTTTTAATGAGGCAATGTACAAAGACGAACTATAGAATGATGTACTCTTTTTTCCTTCTCTAGGTTTTTATATCAATGAGTTTTTTCTAATAAGGTTTTAATGAGACACATTCTTAAGAGATGGTCATCCAGGAGGACTGTTACAATATGGATGACCATTATGGGCCAGACCCATATATGTTTGTACTACATTGTACACTTGTACTACAGTGCACTACTCTCTCAGACCTAATGCTATATATATGGAGGCTGCACCTAGCAAGTCACCGCTGATTCATACTATTGTTCTCTTGCTCCTCTCTTCTTCTCTCTCTTTACTAATTTATCAACAAGAAGTTATAATTATGACAATCAATAGTTTCGAAAAAATAATAGAAGATTTTCACTTGTATTAATCTTAATTATGGTCACTTATTTAAAACTTAATCAAAAAGAAAAAATTTACCAAATATGTTTATCGAATAAAAATAGAGAAAATTGCATTATCACATGGAAAAGAAAACCTCAAATAGGTTTTAGGTAGTTCCACACATCATAAAGGAATGGACAAACAAAGGAAATCATAAATTAGAAAAAGTAAATTTGTTTGAGTACATGTTCAAATAATTTAGTCTTCATTTGAACCCTTTGCAACACCAATATTGTTGAATCATCAACATATTGAAGAGACCAAACCATAATCTAACCAGTTGATGGTCTAGTCCTTATAACTCCTTACTCAGTAGCGATTCAATGGTAAGCTGAGCGGACTGGCTAGAGAATCTTTGGGTCATCCACTGCTTTCTCAACCTTTTTGGGTTTTCTACCTCTCTTAGCCTTTTCACCATCTCCTTTATCACCATCAATTTTCTTTCTTTTTCCATTGCACTTCACTTCTTGATCCAGTGCCTTATTAGCCTCGGTTGAACTATTCAACTCCTCCACAAAGTTTTGTTTCACTGAACCAGAATGTTCACCCTTGCAAGTATTTGAATCCTCACTTGATTTCAATAACTCTTCATTTTCTTCAACTTTGGCTTTCAGTATCTCAATTGCAGCCTTCAAATCTATATCAACCTGTCAACCAAACACCCACAAAATCAAACAAATTTAGAAGCCACAATTCTAAGTTGCATACTTAGCACTCAAGAAATTTTCGAAACCGTAACACCTCAAATATCAAGAGCAAGCAATGACACACCTGAAGGTTCTGAAGATAATCAGCAATGTCAACAGTGCAAGCAGGACATTTCATCACAACTTTCTGGGATCGAAGTGTTCTTCCACCCATGCTTCTCTCTTTCACATAAGATTTTCCAACAAATACACCCTCTAAGCATGACTTGCAAAAATTATGAGCACATGGAGTTGTAACTGGTGAGACCATGACCTCCTTACATATGAGGCATGAGAACCCTGCATACAAGTGTATTTATTTCAGATAAAAATTATATTGTAAGAAAATGGATTATTTTATGAGATTTTTTAAAAAATATAAAATGATTTGGATTTGAATATACTAATTAAAATAATTTTTTATTTTATTTCTCATTTATTATAATAGATAATCAAATAAATTTTTCTGAATGATTTGTTTTCATTTTTTTAAATTAAATAATAATTTCTAAAAGCGTAAACAAGCATCTTAATTTTTTTTTTAAAATGAGTTCTTTTATTAAAATGATGATTATTTTAGAAAAAAACTGAAACAAAACACTTGTAAGGTCTATATTGAAATTATATGGACATTGACAAAATGTAACATACCTCTACGCAATTGTTCCTTGATTGACTTATATCGGAACTGTTTTGCCTCTTTAGTTGACTTAGGTAATTGTGTGGGTTCCTTTTTCCCACTAGGAGGGGGTGGTTTCATCCATTTCCAGCTAGATTCCTTATCCTAAAAATTAATTATGCATTAAGTTAAATCTACTTAAAATTTTCTAATAATCATATGATCTATATTTCCGATAGTATATTCATGTGCACAATCTTGAGAGTAAATGGAATTGTTGTAAAACTTAAAAAGGAAAAAAAAACTCCTACAAAAATTACTCACATCAAAATCCCAAGCAGGTTCTTCTATTCTTTCATGTATGTTTGTGGCCTTTTCCAACTCGCAGATAACTGGTAAAGGTCTAGGCTTGTCCCCATGATCATCACTGTATTAACACAATTGGGTAGATGGATTAATGCATAAAAGGATTAGTGTCAAATTCAATCCAAAACAAAACTACGAAAATATTCAACTCTAGTTGCATGAAGTTTCTGGTCATCTTATTTAGACCGCTACTAATTGTAAGATTTTTTTAAAACTAATTTAGTTTTTATTGTATATTTTGCTTTAGAAAAAAAACTGCTGGAAGAAAAAGAAAAATTAACCTTGTCCACGGGGCAGGTTCATTGTCACATCTAACAAATAAATACCGGCAGATTGTGAAACCCTAGTTACAAAAAAAATTAATGTCATCATAATATCATATTATCATATGCATTTCATGAAATCAAGAATTATACAAAGGAGAAATCAAATTATTAGGGAATTTTATATATTTACCTGCAGTCCTGTTATCTGCCAACATTTTTCAATTCTATAAATTCCATCATACCGCACTCCACTCTCAGGGGCATATGAGGATCGCTTCTCTTTGTGAGATCTGCCAATATGTAAGCGTGGATTGTTAAAGCACAACATGTATTGAGTTCACGTAAACTCTCATGTTTAATCACAACTTAACTGAAAATCACATATTAATATTAATAAATTTAAGAATATAGAGTTGCAAATTGCAAAAGTAATTCTATCACTACAACTACAATGTGCTCCCTTCCAAAGGCCATATAGTACACTAGTACAACTCTAATCTTATTAGTGAAAGCTTATACTTTTAAATAACATACACATCTAGTCAAATTATTGTTGGTAAACTGAAATCACATAAAATATCTAAAAGAACACAAGCTGCAAGTCCAACTAGATGGCCATGCTTATGCTAACCTGACAACTCGAACAGGATAACCTTTCAGACAACTCATCTGAAGAGACTGGTTGTACCCCTTAAATTTTTGATCGGAAGAGTGCTCCTTATTTGTTCGTTTATTCCCGCTAAGATTTTTACCACCGCTGCAAGAGAAGAAATGAAAGTTAATTAAATCCAAATACCTTAAAGCAATTGGGAAAATAACACTCTAACATACATAGAGTAGATTTAATTTTTCTCCTAATTTCCTACTATTTCATCACGATCGAGAAGAGAAGTAGACAGCAAAAAAAAACCTTCCAGTATAGAGAAACCATTCTCCGTAGTCTAGGTCATCAACATATCCCCCAGATAGAACAACAGATTGAGCTCCTCGGGCGGATTGTCCACAAATGCCTCCAACGGTTACAAAGTGAGCACCCCATTGCCTGCACTCTTGTCTATTAGGCCATGATTCGCCGACAAGCAAGCCCTGATTCCGCGTAGGGTCGTTCTCAGGACCGATCGGACCAAAATGATCAGTTGGAACAGTCATGAAAATCTTTCCACTACTAGCATTTGCAAGACCCTTCCTCTTTGCCTCAGGAGTGGTAAATGCCTTGTCTGGTTTATCTTGGTTATGCAGAAAATGAGTAGCAGTAGAACACCTTCCCCTATTGTTGGATGCCCTCGCCATACGGATGGCAAATACTAGTGCAGAATTGATACGAGGCTGGCTCGCCATCTTTGCAGGGATTCTCTCTCGACAATTGGCACAAGTTCGTTTCCCTTGCCGAATCCATTTTTTAAAGCACGTTAGACAGAAGCTGTGTCCACAAGGAGTCTGTAATTCATATGGATTAGTATAGTATAGTAGCGTCTTCTACCGTAATTAATAACACTTTTTTTTTTCTTTTACATTGGGTTCGTTTGTCATTGCTTATTTCATGATATAATCATTTTTTTTTAAATAATCACTTATGTATTATTTTACACTGTTATGATTTTGATAAAAAAATTGAATTTGAAAAAAACTAAAAAAACTAATAATTTCTCTAAAATATTTCTAGAAACTATTTCTAGTGTCGTTTTAAGTGAAAATTAAATTTTTATATATCTACAAATTCTAAGCTATATAAATTATCTATCATTTAGTCTAAAATCATAATCTCATTATAGTGATCAATATTCTAAAGTGGCAATGGTACGTGTACATGTGACAAATGCAAACATAAATCATCAATCGATTTGCCACTCAACAACCAGAAATTGGATCCAAACCAAATAGAAAATTTATAAACTTATTGAATACATGTCATCTAGAGTCATTCACATATATAAATGATCAGCTATAAAATAAATAATAAATGAAAGTAAAATGTGTCATTGAATGGAAGCAATAAAAATTGGAGTTGTACCGTGACAGGCCTCTCAGGAAGTTCAATACATATAGAGCAGTTGATAGTGCGGGTGAGCTTCTGAGACATAGACATGTTGTCGTCTTCTTTTTCGTCGAATGCGACGGATTTTCCGGCAAGGATAGCTTGGCGTTTTCTAGACTTTTCATTTGGTGTGAGAGAAGCATCGGCCTCCACCTCTAAGACGGAAGAAAGCAGCTCTTTATCGGAGCCGCCGCTACGAGGTTGGGCAGGGGCTGAGATGAGATTGGAGCAATCAGGACATTCCCAGGCATTAGTGGCGGCGAGGGTGGGTGGGAGGGAGGAGGATGAGGAGGAGAGGCAAGGGACGTGCCATTGGGTGGTACAGGAGATGCATTTGAGCTTTTCTTCCTCAGGAGGAAAAACCTTGCTCACCATACAAACCCCTTGGTTATCACAAGGATACTGAGCCATTGAAATGAAAAGAGAGAAATGAAATGAAAAGAGAGGAGAGGAGAGTGAAAGACAAGAGACAAAATAAGACGAGGTGTGTGTTTCTTGATTGTGTGGAATGGGATTATATAGCCAAGCCAAGCCTAGGATGAGTACCCTTATTTATTTCTCTCTTTTATATGGTCAAATTTACTTGACAAAATATTCATGACTATAATAGTTTTTTATTTGTAGTCAAACTATATTAAATATTTTTTCATTTTTAGTTCTTTAGTATGATGAGAATTCTTTGAACTATTGATCATTTTTCAAATAAATCAATTGAAATTTAAAGAATAAATAATATTTTATATCTTATTAAATCATTTATTAATTTTAAAATTATATTATATCCGTAATAGTAAAATACATTTGAGTTCTTTATGATAGATAGTATTAACTAATTTTTATTTAGTTTAAGTTTTTTATAATATTTTGATATTATTATATTTATCCTATTCAAGATAGTAATTCTTGAAAAAGATTTAAAAAATAAATAATATTTTTATCTTATTAGACAACATATTAATTTTAAATTATTTTATATCCATCATAGTAAAATACACTTGAGATTCTTTGTGATAATATTAAATAATTTTTATTTAGTTTCCGTTTTTTAATATATTTTAATATTATTTATACTATTCAGGATAGTAATAATTACTTAATTAGTGCAAAAAAACTACTTACCTTAGCATGATGATAAAATTGTAAAATAAATAAATGGGTTGAATAAATTTTAGTTTTTGAAATATTATTTATAAATGATATAAATTATTAAATAATTAAATTAGCTGTTAAAACTAAAATTTCTTGAAAAATACTTATAAAGTATATAAAAAATATTAATCATATTGATAATTTAAATTATTTAATGATAGTCCTCGAATGATTGCTCAAATTAAATGGTAAGAGTTAGGGGACATGTGCGTTGAGTGGGGGAGATCCTGAGATCAATCTCCTCAAGGGTGCAATTTATCTTTCCGATGTACCAAAAAAAAATTATATAATGATAATTTTCATTATTAATCAGTAATTTTAAAAAATCATTTTTAGTGAAATTCACTTGTATTGTATGGTACTGATGTAAATATAATTACGTACTGTTCTTTAAAAAAATTAAAATACAATTCATAATTTATTTATTAAATTAAATAATAAATAAATGAAAAATATTTATACAAAATTATCCATATAAAAATTTATATATTATTTTTTTTTCATTTTCAAAAACAATCAGTTGTTTATTGACTAAATAACTTAATTATGGAATACAAAATATTTATTAAAATTATCTTCTGCATCTATGTGTGTGAGGTTTATTTTAGAAAGGATTGAGAGCAATACAAACTTATTTCTATTTTAATAAAAAAATCTGAAATAATGATATTTTATCATTATTATATTCGCCTAAACTATTCATACATAATAGATTATTAAACAGAAATTCATTTTTAAATTATTAAATTCAATTAATTAACAATTATTTATTCAAATATTTTTTATTATTTTTTATATATATTTAATATTATTAAAGAAAGTTTTAAATACATAAAATAATATATTTTCATTTTATTATTCTAAATATAAATATAAATAAACATGGTCTATAGTTTCTATATATTAAATTAGATTACTAAATCTTAAATTTTATAAAGTCACGCTATCAAATTTTTATGATGAAGTCACGTAGTATAGATTTATGTCTCCGTTGGTTAGCTCAAGTGGTAAAAGTTAGGGGACATAAGGGTGGGGAGGGGAATGTCCAGGGTTCGAATCCTGGAAGGGAACTTTGAAGAGATTTTCTAACTTACTAACAATTAACCACTAACATTTGCCTATAAAAAAAAAAAACGTAGTATAGATTTATTATCAATTAAATTTTTTTAAAGATTAAAATTTAAACTAAATAATTATATATTTGCTTCATTTTTATACATAAAAAGTTGGCATGTTATTTCATTGCATAGAAGACTTACTAGTTATTAGTCGTATTGGTGTTCGTGGATTGGATCAATCGGTTTTGAAAAGAAAAAGAAAAAAACATCTCATCCAATCCCATTAATTTTGTTATTTTATCATCCAATAAACTTAAATGACCTGGTAGAAAAACGAAACATTAGCAAGACGTAGATTTAAGTGAGTTAAGAGAGTTTGGAGGAGGTTGATGATAAAGTTGGGGCATCCCCACGTCCTTTTTTTTTTTTGATTAAATGGGGGCAAAGCCCATGGAACAAGAAACAACTACAGCACTAAACGGGGGAAGGAAACCCCAATAACATCATCCTTCAAAAGTTGGAAAAGAGAAAGAGGGATATTATCCCTGTGGAACTCCTCTCCTGAAGAGCTATGACCAAGTCTGGCAAGATGGTCTGCACAACGATTGGCTTCCCTATAAATGAATTGGAAAGACACTTTTCAACTGAGAGATGCAAGATACTGAATATCCCTTATTAAGTCAGCACAAGGATGAGCATGAGAGCAGCTGACTGTAATGAGGTTGTAGGTTGTCTTTGAATCCATTTCGACTACTATTTCACTAGGGGAGAGGGGGAGGGCTAACCTGAGACCCTTGAGGACACCCCAAAGCTCAGCTCGGGTTATAGAGCAGAGGCCCAACGAAGTATAGAAACCTGCAATAGGTCTGCCAGTATGGTCCCTGATGAGGCCACCACAAGAAGCTCTAAAGTTAGCTTCAATCACTGAACCATTTGAATTTATCTTCCATAAGCCTGGCTTAGGAGGCTTCCAGCCTATAAGCTTCTCAGTTCTGGGAAGGCGCAGAGGAACATCAGGCCAGGCAAGGTGTTTAACTATCTGGGAAGCCAAGCTAACTGTCATGACAGCAAAAGAATCTGGAACAGAAGTGTGTTTGTTGAAAACAAGGTCACAGCGGTCGTTCCAAAGCTGCCAAAAGGTAATACCAAAGAGGATGGGCCAGCTCATACCTCGATTATGAACATAATCATTTTCCAGATTTGTGAGTAACCAATCTGAGATACCTTGACTGAAGAAGCTACTCCAATCATCCTCTTTAATAAACATTTCCCAGACTTCTTTCACAGCATCACAGTCTCTAAGCGCATGAATAATTGATTCTTCCGCCAGACCACATCTAGGACAGGTTTCTTCATCAGACATGTTCCTCTTCACATGTTCTGCATTGGTCAACAACTTACCATGAACAATCTTCCAGATTAAAGCTTGGGCCCTTAGGGGACCTTTGAATTTCCAGACAATTTCAAAGATTTTGTCTGGGTCCTTTAATAAGGAGGGGATTAAAATCGGGTAGACAGAGCTAAGAGAAAAAGCTCCATCAGCACTAGGGCCCCAATAAGGAGTGTCTTCCCCTCGAGCTAGAGAAGGAGGGTTTATGGCCCTGATTCTGTTACACACTTCTGCGGGAAGAATTTGGGAGAGAAGGTTCCAATTCCAATTTCCTTGGGTGACAAATCCAGCAACTGGAATATTAACAGCCCATTCTTCAGCGAGATTATCAGGCATGTAGGCCAGCAGAGGGTCAGTATTTGGTATCCAGGAATCTTTCCAGAAGGAAGCATTCAGACCATTACCTAGAGTCCACATAACTCCCTGCTCAATTACCGGCCAGGCTTTGCAAATTCTTTTCCAAGTAGGTGAATCAGGACCTTTAGAGGTAGGAGGAATCCTAAGAGTAGGGTTGAATTTATACTTTGCTCTAAACACCTTGGTCCACAGAGAGTTCTTGTCAGATAAGATTCCCCACGCTAGTTTAGCCATGTAGGCTTGGTTCAAAGTGTGCAGGTCTCTGAACCCTAAACCACCTTGGTCTTTAGGGGAACAAATGGTATCCCAATTAATAAGATGGCATTTTCTTCTATCCACAGTGGAACCCCATATAAAATTTCTGCAATACGTCTCAATCTCCTTGTAGATTCCAATCGGGATTGGGGTGGTTTGCATCACATAAGCTGGCAAACTAAGGAGGCAACTTTGAGCCAGAGAAACTCTTCCCGCAAAGGAAAGGGTATTCACTTTCCAACCAGACAGCTTTTTCCTAACTTTATCCAAGATGAAGTTGAAGTTTTCCTTTACCATTCTAGTGTGAAGGAGGGGAACTCCAAGGTACATTCCCAAGTTGGTTGTTTTCTGGATACCAAGTGTAGTAGTGATCTGGTCAGCTTCTGAGTCCTTCACATTCCTAGAAAAGAAGACTCTAGACTTAGGATTGCTAACCTTCTGGCCCGAAACTTCACACAATTTATTTAAGATTTCTTCAATTAGAAAGGCTTGGTCAAGGGAAGCTTCAGAAAAAAAGAACCACGTCATCTGCAAAGAGAAGATGAGAGAGGGATGGTCCAGAGCGACCAATTCTGAAAGGCTTCCATCTTTCTTCAGTACAGGCATCTTTGATAGCCAACGCTAATCTCTCAATACAGAGGACAAAAAGGTAAGGAGAGATTGGGTCTCCTTGCCTGATGCCCCTGGTAGGAAGAAAGGGTTCAGAGTAGTCACCTTTCCAAGCAATAGCAATTGAGGATGTGGAAATGCAGCACTCAACCAGCTTAATAAAATTCCTATCAAATCCAAAGAATTGAAGAGTATCCACAATGAAGGGCCACCTCAACCTATCATAGGCTTTTTCTAAGTCTAGCTTGATAGCCATAATACCTTTTTTACCTTTTAAAGCTCTCATAGAATGGATGACTTCTTGAAAGATGAGGATGTTGTCAGTTGTGCTACGCCCTTTGACAAAGCTGGCTTGATTCGGAGAGACCAGAGAAGGGAGGCAGGTTGACATTTTACTAGCCAGAATCTTGGTTACCACTTTATACACAGTGTTGCAAAGAGAAATGGGTCTAAACTGAGTTACTCTTTCAGAGGAATTCACTTTTGGAATAAGAGCAATCACTGTTTGGTTAACATCTGCAATAGCTTCAGGGTGAGAAAAAACATTTAGAAAAAATCTCTCCATGCTGTCCTTAAGAGTATCCCAGTTGTGCTTGAAGAAGACAGCATGGAAGCCATCTGGACCAGGAGATTTTAGGTTCCCAATCCCAAACAGGGCACTTTTTATCTCTTCTTGAGAAATATTCTGAACCATTTGAAGACTTTCTGATCAAGGCGCGGGTGTGACGAAGAGGTTTGGTAATGTATTTCCAAATTCAGATTATCTGAATACAGTTCTTTAAAGTAGCAGACAAACATATTTTGGAGCTCTTTGGCATCAAAGACCCAAGTATTACTAAGGTTGAGAAGGGCTTCCACTTGGTTCTTTTGCTGTCTGCTAAGGGCACTTTGGTGATAGAACTTGGTGTTCCTATCTCCCAATTTCAACCATTTGGATTTAGCATGTTGGGCCAAAAACACCTCCTCTCTATCAAGGATGGTAGTATATTCTTCCCAAAGAGTTTTCCTTGTTTGAATCAGAAAGAGATTATAGTCTTCTCCCAGCTGTTTTTGAATACCATCAATTCGAGCTAGGAGCCTTTTCTTGGTTAAGAAAATATTCCCAAACACAGTCTTGTTCCATTGGCGAAGGTTATCTGCATTTTTGGTTATGTTACCAGTCCAGGAGTCTGAGGGTATCCAGTTAGCTTTGATTTGATCCTTAAAGTCTGGGTGGTCCATCCAAGACGCAAGGAATTTAAAGGGCTTGGGACTAGCCTGAGTAGAAAGGTTCATCTTGAGCCAGAGACCACAGTGGTCAGAGGGGGGCAGGGTAAGGTTTATAACTGAGGCAGAACTGAAGATGCTCCTCCAGAGAGGGTTTGCAACCACCCCATCGAGCCTTTCTAGGAGTTCTCCCCTTTGCCAAGTAAAAGGGGGACCTTTTGCTCCCAAATCTGCCAATTCACAGTAATCAAGACAATCCTTGAACATGTTAATAGCAGCTCTATTAGCTGGGCTACCCCCTTGTTTTTCAGATTCACAAGAGATAGAGTTGAAGTCTCCTGCTGCACACCAAGGGCCCTGCAGCTGGTTCTTATAAGATTTGAGCTCCTCCTAAAGGCTAAGTCGAAGACTCTCTTGAGGATGAGCATAAATGATGGACATGAACCAACCTCCTTGGTTATTTGGATCCACATGAAGATGAATACAATGACGAGACACATTGATCACTCTGATAGAAATCACTGAGGGCTTCCAGCAGCACCAAATGCCTCTAGAATACCCCACTGGGTCAGCTTTGACAACACACTCAAAGCATAGTCTCTTAATAACTTGGTCAGCTCTGAAATTCCCAATTCTGGGCTCCATGATAGCAACAAATCCCAGGTTATATATCCTGGTACAATCTTTCACAAAACTCACAAAGTTTTTCTTACCCGCACCTCTACAATTCCATATTAGCCAATTCATCATAACTAACAATGGAGGGGGAGGGAACCAACAAAAGACCTCACAAAGAGGGAGCGTCAGGGCCTTCTTCCATAGAAGCCTCCTATGGAATGATCACATCATTAATCTCATACATATAGCTTGAATCTTCGTTCATTAGATCACTGTTCCTAAGATTCTCGGGGGGAGGCTCAGGGATTCCTTTCTTTCTGAGAAGAGCTTTGATCAACTGAAGCTCCTCTTCATTAGGGACAGCGACACTGCCCTCTAACCAATCACTAGGTCCTCTTCCAGCCTTGAACTCTTCCCATAGCCAATGTTGATGCTTCCTAACTTCCTCAAGAATGACCTTTTCATTGTCATTCATAGAGGAGGTCTGATCAGAACTCCTGGTCATTTTCCAGTGTTGGATCAATTCTTTATCTTTTGTCTCCTTCATTTGGCCAGCACCTTTGGAGGTGTTCTGTTTTGGTGGCTTAGTTGCACTCCTCCTAGTGCTACTTGGGGAAGCTTTCCCTTGTTTCTTGTGTGAGTACACTTGGCTTGGGGGTGAGTTTGAGGCCTCAGGACTTGGCCAGACACTGTTATGTCCTTCAAAACATTGAACCTTGATCCAGAATTCTGGTGCTGCTCCCCAAGAGACCAGTTTTTCCCAGATTTCTTTCTAACAGACTTCTTTACAAGCATCCATGGCCCAAAACCTGTGGGGATTTCGTTCTCTTTGTTCTCCTGCTTATCTTTCTCCACATGGGTGGGGAGGTGGTTAGAGATAGTCGTAGTTTCTTCAATCACCATTGGTAATGTCTCAGAATGGGTTTCCATAGGTAGACTAGCTTGTTGAACCACAAAGGGCATTTGCACACTTGCCAAGGGTTCATGGGACCCATCCATTTTGTGACCATATCTACCACATCTAAAATAGATAGAGTCGAGCCCTTCGTATTCCAGAGCATGTTCCTCACCCATAGCTGTGTAATTAGTAGTCAATTGCTGGCTCAAGTCAATTTCTACGCAGATTCTAGCAAATCTGCTCCTGGAATGTACAGAAGTGTCCATATCAATTTTCAACATAGTCCCTAGGTTAGAGCCTAGTCTCCAGAGGAACTTCTCAGTGTAGAGCTCAACTGGCAAGTTAGGCAACCGGATCCAGACTGCAATCTTCTTCACCTCGTTGTCATGGGCCTTGAACATAGGTCTCCACCTCTGGACCATCAGATAATGATCTGCCACCATCCATGGTCCTTCATACGGTGCTAGTTTGTAGTCATTCTCACCTGAGAACCTAACAAGAAAGTATTCCTCACTCAGTTAAAGAACCTTGATATCACCTTCACGGGCCCAGAGGCGATGGAGTCTCTGATCCATCCATTTGTACCCAATCTTTTTTCCCAAAAGCTTCACAATAAGTGAGTTTCTCCATGGTTTGCACCATTCATTGTATTCCTCCAACGAGATGGGTATGACAGGGTTTGGATTGAAGGGCCCTCTAGCCTTCCCCAATCCATCATCACCTTCGTCATTCAAACACAACTCCTCCTAGACCGCTTCCAGGATTTCCTGAGGGGAGAAGGGTTGGTTAAAACCCTCTCCTTCTACCACTTTGTCCCGGTATGAGACTCTGCTACTAGCTTTCAGATTAGAACCCACTTCAGATCTGTCAAAATTGACCTCCTCTTCCAGCACATGCTGGACTTGAGGCATGGCATCATCCACTGTGAGCTCATCCCCAGTCGTTTTGACTTTCTTAGTACTCCGAGCCATTTGATCCAGTTCTTCCGGTGTCGAATTTCGTAAATATCCACTTGTTTTCCCAACCCTAGCAGAGCCGCTAGGTGACGTCATATCCCCACGTCCTTTAGGTAACCCGTGCCTATATGATGTGATTGTGCTAGCAAGGTTGCATTATGAAGCTATATTTGTTTTGAGCCATGGGCATGGCTATAGGAGGCACGCCCATGCTAAGAAAAATAAACAGTGACCACAGTCCTGCTCTTGTGTGAAGCATAACCATGCCTCTGTGAACTGTGGAGTGACGACTCAAAAACATAAAAATGAAAACTTAAAAGTAAAATAAAAGATACTAAGGGGCAAGGGCTTGTGCAAACTCTTTTCAATAGATAGCCTCCTACTCAAATCTCTTTTAACATCAAGAGCTTCGCATCTTCATCAAATGAGGCTCATCCAACAAGAGCTTGTATTCTTGGCTCAAGAAATAGCTCACATCAACCTTGCTAGTTTCTTCCATGGCATCTTCATTCCTCACATTTGTGTTGTTATGCTGCACAAGCTTATCATTAGCTGGTGTGAAAGAGTTCTTTAGCTCAACCTCATTCTAAGTTTCCACCATTAACTTGCTTAAGAGGTCATTTGCAGCATCATTGACCATGAGGGCGTTTACATTGGGACATTGTTTTTTTTTTTGAAAAATAAAAGGATTATATTTTCCACAAAAAAACCCACGGGGACATGACCCCCAAGGAAGGAGCGAAATCGCAGATTACCCCAATAAAAACGAGGCAAAACAACGAGACGCTCAAAATGGAAACCCCCAAAAGATAAAACCCTACAATAAGGTCCCGAGCAATGACCAACATAATAGCAAAACAAAACCAAGAACCAAGGCCAAAAGCTAAAGAAAATCCTTTCAAGACAGAAAACGTTCCTAGAGGACCCAAGATCACGTCGTGAAATGGTCTTCAAAAACTTTTTCAAGACCTCCGATAGTATCCATATCATTCCCTTCATACATCAACCCCAAAACCTTGCCAAGAAGCCATGCTTTTTTCGCTCGGTATGAAGCTCTCCTTGGGACATTGTTGAAGCCTTACTCACAAGCTATGAAGCTCTCCTTGGAGTGTGATTTGTCTCATTTCCCCTTGGTTCTTCTTCAGCCGCTCTCTTACTTCAATCACCCCTGATGGTGAGTGCTATAGCTTCCATATTTTGGTTTGGTTCTGTTTGTGAAGGAAGTGTGCCTTGTGCTCTTTGAGAGAGTTTGGTTGCTATATTAGCCATTTGGGTCTCCAAGGCTTTGTATCTATCTCTCTTAAGCTTTTTTCATGATTTCCATCAAGAGATCATGTAAGCTTGGTCTCCTCTATTATTTACTTTGGCCTTGTTTTTTGATATGAGAGGTTTATATGAGCCTTGTATTTTAGCCTTCTGTTGATATCCACTCTAAGAAATATTTGGGTGGTTTCTCCAGCCAAGATTGTAAGTGTTGCAGTGTGGATCTCCCTAGCTCCCTTGAGTACCTACAAAATTAGCCTCATCAATAGACTTAGAAAAGAAATTACTCATTTGACAAATTCAATTGATATGACCATCGTCCCCACACTGATCACAAACTACGAATTTCACTGGTCCATGGGTGGTAGATCACATTTGCTTGACTCATCATATGACTTTCCAATTGTTTAACCCTTTCAAAAACAAATGAATTTATTTGGTGGAGAACACACTTTTGTTAAGTTCAAACGCCTTCATAGTCTATCTTGTTTTGAATGATAACAATTTTCAAGAGTCTATCGATGGTATCTAAAGAATCCTTGTTGTTTACTTTTCAGAAGCTACTTAAAGGTGACTTACTTGTTACATCTTGGAATTTCATATGAATTGAGTTTAAGGAAAAACAAGCATAGTCAAAGAACTAAAAACTGACGATCTACTTGTTTCATATGGGATTTCATATGAATTGAAATTCGGGACAAGCAAGGATACTCTAAGTAACTAGTCTTCTACTCTAGTCAGACGATCCAATCCAATTGCAAAGAGGAAAAGTTATATCTGCAAGGACCGTCTACACAAGGAAAAGACTAAGCTCAACAAAGCACACTATATCGTCTGACTCTATGATGACAAGGAAGATCAAGAAGAAAGTTGAAGATCTTCTCAAGAGAAGAAACAACTACAACAAAGAGACACGATTCTTCAAAGAGAAGATTCTGAGCAAAGTAGAAAATAAGACAAGACAAAAGACGTCATAAACCTAATTGAAAGAAGCGTTGTCAACATAAGATCAAAAGATCTTCCAGCAGAAGAGCAAGATCATTTTATCAAGAAAGAACGATCGTCTGCAAAAGAAAGAGAGGACAACTTGCAAAGGATAATCATTCGTCCAACTCAAGTTGGCCAACCAGAAGAAGTTGTGTTCAGAGAAAGTAAACATCATGTCAAAATGGAAAAGATCTCTAACAACACAGAAGAGAGAGAGATCAAAGTGAGAAGCCTCAAGCAACCATTGAATATGCACAATGACCAAGGGAAACTATCATAACCTTCAAATTTTAAGGGTTCCTTATCTCTCTTTAGGAATGGGATGAAGTCCATCGCCTATGTCGACTGTACCTCAGCCAGACATCATCAGTTCATCCATCTTCTAAGGAAGAAGCTTCAAGTAGTTTTTCCTACAACCATAGAAAGATAAAAAGGGGAGAAAGATAGACATCCGTTGAAAGGTGAAGAGACAAAGTGGCTCACTAAAAACAAGCTAACTTATCAGTGGAATATACATCATCGTTTGAACGAAGGAAATCCACAAGGAAGCTTATCAAAGAAGTCTCGACATCTGCAGCAGCACGTGATCTGACACGGTGCAATACCAAGGCAAAGGCAAAACACTCCATCTATCAAAGAGTTGTTTGGTCATCTCAACAGATAAGTAGCTCCGAACTAAGCTAAGAAAATTACATCTTCCAAACCAATAGGTTCGCACCGAGGTGTGCCACTTCATCACGTTTACTGACTTAAGTACAGTTCGATGCAACGGTCATAATTTATGTGAAGACCATCCAACTGCTAAATCTCTACTCACAGAAGATCAAGAGCTATAAATACGAGTACTTGAAGATTTCACAGTTGGCTTTTGCAAGTCCAAACACCAGACTTTTAGAAATCTAAATTGAGATTCAATCAGAATATCTTAACCAAGTTGAGTATTTCCATACGCGCTTTCAAGATCACATTCCTATCGTCTGAAGAAAAGTCTAAGAGGCTTGAGCTCAAAAGAAGACATCATCATCAACCTCTGCAACAAGGAGAAACGCACTTAGGGAGATATATATTTTTTCTTGTTCTTTGTTGTAACATAACATAAAGTAATTCTATGATACTTTATAGTTCTTAGTGCTTCATATTACCACTATCCCTCTTATTCATAAGAGATTGTAAAGTAGTAGACGTGATCTTGAGAAAGATCACTAAGGAGAAGTCCTTCGAATACTTCACAATGCATGGAGAGGCAGTGACCAAAGAATACTCAACTGCCTGAAGAGACAGAGACAAAGAATACTTGTTTTGCCTGGAGAGGCAGGGACAAAGAATAATCAATGCCTGGAGAGGCAATGACCAAATAATACTCATTTTCCTAGAGGGGCAGGGACAAGAAATACTCCATGCTTGGAGAGGCAGTGACCAAATAATACTCATTTTCCTGGAGAGGTCGGGGCAAAGAATACTCAATGCCTGGAGAGGCAGTTCTGAAATAATACTTGGCTAGGAGGGGCCTTAAGAATACTCAATTCCTAGAGAGGTAGTTCTGAAATAATACTCGGCCTAGAGAGGCCTTAAGAATACTCAATGTCTGGAGAGGTAGTTTCTAAAGAGTACTCTTGCCCGAGGATGCAAACTGAAGAATACTTGTAAGGAGGAGTCCTTGAAACTCAACCTTAGTGAAATGTCGGTTTACACCGAGGACTAAATGTAACTCTATCGTTCTGGGGGTGAACCAGGATAAAAGCTTGTGTGTGATTGTCTCTTTCATTTAGTCTTATTTATCCGCTGCGCCAAAAGATGTAGATCATCGTCTTACAATCAACCATCGTTTGGATCTTAAAGTTTTTTAAGGGCACAATTCAACCCCCCCCCCCCTTTCTTGTGTGTATTTTGGATCATCAACTTTGTGAATTTCATTGATTCACATTTAATAAATAGAAACACTCTCTCGCTCGATATGTACCTATACTTTTAAGTTGTTGAGCTTAGAGGTGAGAATAGATCATATCGCTTGTAGGGGCCTATGGCCTAACCTACATCAAACTCGGGTCAGACCTTAATAAATAAACAAGATAGTGACTTTTTTTAAAAGCATTTTGTGTGGAAAGAAGGATGCCGGTTTTATTCCGGTGGGGAGTTGTAGGTTATGCACCGTGTGGTTCGTGAGATTCATGGTATTTGGGAGGTTATCGCGAGGGTGTATCCGACAGCGAGGCGAGGTGTTGCTGAGCATTGGTGCCCTCCTCGGGACAGTTTTGTTAGCCTGAACACCGACAAGAACTCATTTGGTAACCTAGGTCCCTCAGAATTTGGGGGTGTAGTTCGTGCAAGAGATGGGTCGTGGTTGGATGGTTACACCGGGCATCTTTGCATTGCAGATTTCCTGCACGCGGAGTTGTTTGCAATTTTTTTTCGACTTGGAGGTGTGTTGGCAGCGGGGCTTTAGGAGGGTGGAGTTGTTTACGGATTCAACGCTACCTTTGGGGCTCATTACAGCAGCTCACCCTATTTACCATCGCTATCCGTCGCTTATTAATTGAGTTAAAGAGTTGCTTCGGTGGGTTTAGGAGGTTTTTTTCACCATTTGCTTCGTGAGGGCAATGCGGTTGTTGACTTCTTGGCAAAATTGGGTGTTGAGCCGTCGTCTCCTCTACTAGTGTGGGATGATCCACCGGTGGGCGTTGCTTTTGTGCTTCTTGCTGATCTTCAAGGGACTTCTTTCCTTAAGGAGTAGGCGTTTTGTCCTTTATTTTTTTTCTTTCCTAGTTCTCTCTTTAAGCATTTGTAAACAAAAAAAATTAAAACGATTAGGCTAAAGTCATTCAAAAAAATGTAAGCCTAACATGATATTCTATTGAAATAAATATAATTCAGTTAAATATATTTCATCATTGATATCATTATAATTTTACTATAATATCTGAATATTACACACACACATATGTATATATATATATATATACATGTTTATAGATTTAAACAAGTTGACTTATATAATAACTTAAGGATATACGTTTATTTAGAAATAAATTTATGATCTATTTAAAAGACCTTAAGAAGTAAGATTTTTTTTTGTGCTTCGGAAAGTTAACCGCAAAAAGAAAGAAAACTAAGGAACGCCTAAGCGATCCTTATGCAGAAGAAACTCTAACTCCAGAGAGGGAAATGCCACCAACCGAATCCTAGGAGCATGGGAGATGGCTCCCTGTCTCGCTAGCCAATCAGCTGATGCATTCCCCTCCCGATGTATCCACGTCAAGCTGGATCTCCAATTCCTGTTAAGAAACTCCTAGACTTCCTGTAAGATCACAACATGCTGATGAAACCTTAGCCTATCCACGTATGACAACATCGCGATCAAAACCGAGCAATCAACCTCACAAAGGACGTTCCGATGACCATGAACCCAAGCGGGATGGAGACTGTCCCGCAAGGCTGTGGCTTCCGCAAGGAATGGGTTTCCTGCCTCGCCATAATCAAGAAGCCGAGAACCCAGGTGCAAGTGCTATCCCCCAAAAGACCACCACCTCCCATTCACTTATCGACTTCTCGGAAACTACCATCAGTGTCCAGCTTCACGAAATCCTGCTTGGGGGATGCCAATGAAAGTTTAAAAGAAAGCCTGGGTCAAAACTATCCAATTTTGTGTACCGAACCAGATCATCATGGTCATGACAGAGCTTGTGCAACGCAACCTATAACGTCCATGGCTTAGCATCAAGTACCATGTTATTATGCCACTTTCACACTCCCCACAAGCCCGCGATGAACGTCGAGGCATTATAACATAGAGCCTGAAGACAAAACCACTTACTGAAATTTGCATGCCAGAAGTTTCTCCAACTATGAGCACCCAATCTCCCCCCATAGTTCTTTGGAATGGGGACAATCCCTCAACAATGGAGGCAATCTTCCACTCTAGTGGAGCACATCGAACAAGCATTCGACCAAGTGAGATGGCAACGAAAACGATTCGAGTTAACAGCGAAATAGACTTTAAGGACATAAAACCCCAACATATGTAGCATATTTCCGTCCTGACCTATTAGCTTGTTTGTTCATAGAAAGATTTATTTTGTATCATTTAAGTATGCTAGCCTCTTCACATACAAATTTGTTGGCCTACATATTATAGACAACCAGATCAAGCTAGACTCTCAAGAAGATTAAGTTAACCTGAAAATAAAAGGACAAAACATACATATTATTCCATGGGTGCTTTTTTGTGTTGTTGACTAATGAAAAACTCAATCACTCACTTTTTTAATATTTATTATTACTATGTTAATTTTTCAATTTTCAACACATGTTTGTGATTAGAGAACAACATCTATGAAAATGTATTTATGTCTTCTAAACAAATTATGACATGTAGCTTATCAGACGTTTTTAAAAAATTTAAATAGGTTATACCTAACGTAAAGTCTAAATCAGCGCAACCTATTCCCACTTCTGGTTTCTAGTGAAAGAGAAGATCATCAGTGAACATATGTCATATGTTTCTAGATTTGAGGTTAGTATTCTAATTCATTGAGCTTGAGTCAATCCGAACACATTACTGGGTTTCCAGAAAGCAAACTGGTTTGAGTCAAATTTTTTGTCACACTGTCTGGAACTGATTAAGAATTTCCATGTAACAAGTGTACATTGTTTAAGCAGGTAACAGAATAATACAATATATACTCATACATATTTTCATGAAGGAAAAATGAACAAATTAGAGAACCAGAATTTCTCATCAAACATCTTCTTTCACATTTGTACAAGGAATGGAAGCTGATGAACGATGTTTCTTCTGTTTCGTGCTGCGATGATGTTTCTGCAGATTCGTAGAGCAAGGAAGGACAGGGCTCTCCATAGCACAAAGCTTATGCTTCATTCGCCAAGGGAAGAGAAGTTCCAGACCACAACCTTTTGGAGAAGAAGCATATGAATTTATTGAATTGTGCCTAGCTGAACTTGAGAGATAACACTGAGAATAACTACATCTGTCACTTTCTTTCTCCTCCACATTACTTGTGAAATGTAAAGCAGATGAAGCGGCCAAAGCAGTGGCATCAGGGAGAAAACGGTTGATCATGTAAGTAGGAGACTGGTAACCATTAGACTCAGCCAGCTTTAATTTCAAACCTTTATGGTTCTCATTTTGAGCAATATGCTCTGATTTCTTTTGCACAATATCTAAAGCCTCTGACAGAGATAACACATCAATAGCATCTGAGAAAAAATCATCCTTGTTGTCGTCATCATCACCATCACAACCATCATCTTTCTCATGAAATGCAAGATCACCACTGTCTAAATCATCTTCAGGAGCTTCTTTCGGCGGAAACTGATGGCCGGGAGGTAGTCTCGGCCGAGGCGTGCCTCCATCTTGGTTGCTATCACTCCTCTCCATGTCCTTTGGCTTGCCTGGTGCTTTCTCCCATGAAAATGGAACTCTGTCACTTGTATTTTGAACTGTGGGTAACGAACTTGAGGAGTAAGAAGTATCTGCAACAACTGCACCAAGACGCCTAGTTGACAACAGTGGTGCATTCAAGTTTAACTTTCTAGGACGTTTAAAATCCATGGCCTCAAAAACCTCCTTGTTCTTACTCTTCCTATGCTTCTTTCTCTTTCATATAATAAGATTCTATAACTAGATCAAAGTATCTGAGATACTTTTGTAACAAAAAAGGCTTAAAATTTGGTATTAGGGAGGACATCACATCTTGTAGTTGGAGAAAATAAATAAGTGCAGTTGGAAATATGGGTATTTCGTGAGAATCATTAAAACTAAGGTCTTTCTTTAAAGTGGTCACAGGTGTGTTGAAAAGCCCTTCCACGTGGGATAGACTCCACTTAAACAAGGACTCAGAACTCACAAGATAAAATAACTAGCTACCCCTTCTAAGGATATGAAATTGCAGGCCCTTGTTACATTTCGGTCTCGTCTGGTTACCAATCAAAAAGTATGAAAATCAAAAAATATGAAAACCGGATAATAACACATCCCCATACACTTTTTCTTCACAGAAGTAACCTAGACACACTTAATGAAAAATGAAACAGGTAACTAAACAGGCCCTTCAGTTATGTCGTTATTTAATGTGGTGTTATTTGCAAAAAATGTGGAAGTAAAACCCACAAAGTTGGAGCAAAAAGTCAAATTAAAAGGTCAAAGGAGAGGAATGTTGCAAACAGAACTTGATATAGCTTATCCAAACAGAACTTGATAAATTTGATAAAGCTTATCCAAACAGAACTCATCAAGAACATAAATTACAAGGGTCGCCAGGGAAAATTGTTACAACAGAGAAAAGTGAAAAATGTTATAAGTTATAACACAATGTTGTGAACTGGCAATTGCTCAGCCAAAAATACAATGATAAATATCTAAATCTTGGACTTACATAAATGGATTTTTCATGTACATGTTTTGTCTAACATTGCCATTCTCGCTGGTGTGGCACAATAGTGGAGCATAGCAGCCGCAGCCGTCTGCACTGCTTGGCCATCCTCTGACAAAAACGGAAGTCGTTACATATATTTACAAGCTAACCTGCTCCTCTATTTGCCTTCTGTTCAAATCAAATGACCTTTCAAACTTTTCTTTCCTTTCTGTTGTTCTGTTTCCTGAACGCCAGCTGAACGGCGCTGATATTGCTGAACCTTCACGAGTAAAAAAGGTACAGGTTGGAAAAAATAGGCTTGTCCCGACAGGGAACACATGAATTCCTTTTAATCTCTTATTCTCCCACTTCTGTTCTTTAATTGCTCCCATGCTTTATCACGAAGCTCAAGTGTCTCAGTATGGTTAGGATCAAGACAAAGGGCTGCTTCACAGTCTCGTACGGTAGAAACATAAACACTCATTGAATCATAAAATGCTGCTCGGAGATGTAACAGTTGCAGATCTGGTTTAAAATCAATGGCTCTTGAAAGCTCTGCAATTGCTTCTGCTTCCTTATGATCATCCATTAAAACTGGTAGACAAAGTTTTTAAGTCAGAAATTGATAAGCTTTTATGCATGCGGAGCAGACAAACATTACACTAACAGGTTTCAAAAGTTCTACACTCAATATCATGATCATACTGCTCTATCAATCTGCTTACAGCAAACAAAAGTATTTCAGCATGAACCAAGACAAAAAATCAGAATAGAAGCATGCAATGCTGTGAAGGGACCTCTGATAAATCAGGTCATTAATCAAAGATAACTGCTAATTCAAAAGATCTCTCACTTCATAACTGGACCACTCATGAATCCAGATAAGATAAACAAACACAACCAAACATGTACCCCACAATAATGTGATTTGATAAGCATGTTATAACCAGAAACCCTATCAGAACTACAATGACTTTCCTTCAACATTCGAAGCAATTCCTGATGTTGATTTTCTACTGCAACATCCACATCCCATTTCCCACAATTCTTATGGTATATGATGTAGACTGGATTATTTAGTTTTATTATTTAGTGTTGTTTGTTTGTCATGAACCAGCTACCCCAAATACAAGTTGCTAGATGATGTCACAAGAATTATTTTATATCAGATTTCTAACACACTCTCTCAAGCAAGAGTCCATTGGGCTTGATGCATGGACAATGCACAAGTTCACCTACAACTTACAGAAATTCAATTGTGTTTATTAGAATAATGGAGGCAATCAGGATTGAACTCCAAATCACTTTGTCATAGTGGTGTACTGTTGATAGCATGTCATGAGTGATACCATAGAATGGTTTTATATTATATTTGAAACATTGTTTTTAGGGATTTTGTTCATCCTATTCCAACTTAGAATGGGATTAACATATTCAGTTGTTCAACTTTAATGGATTATTAAATAGAGCTTCAACATAATCATTTGAGACACTGTGTCTATAATATGACATTAATCAGGGAGTATCATATATTTGAGTCGGAGGAGTACTGTAGGTTTATCAAGGAGTACCCTTCGCAGAGGAATACTCTTGGTTACTTGTCCTACATCACTCCATAATTAATAGCACAAGTTCAGATAAGGAGCATGGATGATAGTTGATTATGATGCAGTGAGGAGACTTAAATCACATATGCTGCCAAGACAATCAAAGGAGTTGGGGCATATAAACAATAAAATGTAGAAAGCATATAAACACTCATTTTTCATGCTATCAACTGAAGAAAACTATGAACTACTGTTATTTTTAAGAAAAATTGAAATATTTGTCTATAAAGTTACTCTGACAAACAAAAATGAAAATTTATGGTTAAAACATCATCAAAGATAAAAGATTGTAATATGAAGTTAAGACAGTAAAAATACCACGGTAGCTAGAACAAAAGCCACAACAAATATTTGAAACACAAAAATGACTTCAAAGTAACAATAACAACCACAAATCCTTCCCTACCCCACAACCCCAAGAAAAATAAGAACTCTGAATAAAAGCATTATTAGCATGTGACTCACCGGCTGCCCTATATCTGTAAGGATATGTCCTTAGAGGATCCAACTGTGTTGCCATACTAAGATCACTCTTTGCCATATCGCGGTCACAATATTCTGACCGTTTCTCAAAAGCCGATGCATTATTCCAGGCCTTTTCAATTAGTTTTGTCATCTCATCATATGCAGCTTTGCGTTGATTTTTAAGATGATATACACGTGCCAATCCCTGATGTGCTCGTGTATGCTTGATGTTGAGTGCATTCATGTAGCAGTCAGCTGCAAGGTCCAGCTTATCACAATCTACGTAGACGCTGCCAAGATTATTTAGTGCCTGCAATTTAAAAGAATGACAAACATAAATAAATCACCATCCACACTGAAATCAATTTAACATGTTTCACTAAAAAAACATATAACACTTACTTGTCCTTTCCGAAGACCATCTGAAGGGCATCTAAGAGCTTCCTCCAAGAGATGGATAACATACTTTGAAGACTCTGAATCAAGATTCGAGTCGGCTAATGCATATGCTTTAAGAAAGTAAGCTTCAAATGATCTTTGAATAGAAATGGACTCCTCAGCCTTTGCTAATGCTTCTTCACGATGACCAGTGTCATACAATATCCATCCTTCATAGACAAGCCTCTCATGGTCAGAAGAAGAATGATTTCTAGCCTGCCGCAAACTGTGCATGGCTGCCTTTTGGCAATTTAACCTGCGAGATTTCGGAAAATCAACACCCACAACAGTGAGGCTTGAGTATAAATTATAAAAGGACTAAGTGGCTGATTAGCTGCTTCCTGAGTTGATGACAATCAACACTACTTAATAAAGGAAAATGAAAAACTAGAGGAAACTAGCAATTAACACACCCAACCAGTGTTTAAAAGTAGATATCAGCTTCCATAATTTCTGCAGGCAATGAAGATAAATAGCAACTAACAGTACATGGTCAGGAATATTATGTAGGCAGTTTCAGGAATATTACTTGACAACGACTTCAATTTTGATCCGAACCAGTACACCATATAAAATGTTCTACAGGTCCGTTATTTTGTCATTGTTTGTTTTAATAGATGGACATTTGACAATTTTCTCTAATTTTGATGTAGTACAATGTTATATAAAGTATAAATAGAGCAATGAGTTCCATGCAGAACAATATGGTCGATTAAAAATGAGAGGAATAATAAAAACACTTCTATCCAAATTTAGACATCACTCTCCTCACAGATAATAGGGAAATTACAAAACAACCACAGTAGACAATTCCATTCACAGAAAGTTCTAGCACGGAAGAAATTTATCAAGTCAAACTAGAATCAATAACAGAACTTAGTAAACTTACTAATGTAAGCATAAGATATAACTTCATGTAGGGATTACACTCACCGTAACAAAAGGAGAGATTGCCGAAAGCGTAAAAGACTTTTTCCCGGGTCATTTGCTAACATCTGGTGTACAACAGCCAAAGAACCAATATCATCAACAGACGACCACCGGTCATACAATTGCATCCAGCAATCAGCCTGACTCCACTGCTGAACAATAGGACTGAGTAGGTCTACCAAGTGCTCACAATGCATATTCCCATAGAACATCAAATAATTTGGATCCAATGTCAAAATTGCCCGTACATCTCTGAGGGCTCCTTCATAATCCTCCATGGCAATCAAGAACCAAGCTCTCAATTCAAGGCAGTCTGGAGAAACCTTGAAACCAATTATTTTATTGATTTCTGTAATGGCAAGTCCAATCTTATTCTCCTCCAACAAAGATACAGACCGGTATTTGTAAGGAAAAGAAAGAGTTGGATCTAATTCAGTGGCAGAGATCAAGTCCATTATCTTCTCCTTCCCTACACAATACAGAGATCTTTCCTGATACATCCACCCAACTGGTTTATAATCCGAAATAAGGGAGTTAATCAGCTTATATGCTGAATATGTGTGACCACGTTTATACTTGGCCCTTGCAACTCCCACTAAAGAATAAACATGCCCTGCCTCCACTGCTGCCTGAAACCAATGCTGTGCATCTTTACACTCTTTTCTCTCAAGCATTACAACACCTAATAGGTGAAAAGCAAGTTGCTTCTCCCAACCATCTGCCGCACATTCCACTAATCTCTCCAACAGCATCACGGTGGTGTTAGACCTCATCTCTTCCTCCATGGCAATCTGACTCAAAAAGTAATACAACACAAACGACGCATGCCCCGCCATAGCCAGCCTATCCCTACCCTCTGGACTACAAAACATTTTCAATACACTGGAACTCTGCATTGAACCAGGGAGCTCCCTCAGGAACACCTGCAAGCAAGCCGCGACCAGCAGGTACGCGGTCTCCTCTAGCCCGTACTCAATTAGTAATAAGGCATCCTCTGTGTCACAAACCAGAGACGCCAAATGTGCATCACAAGCACGCTTCATCTCCTCACAACAAAACCGGTTCGCCAAAGAGAGCAACTCCAAAACAACATTTGGCTGAAGCTGGCTCAGCCTCTTAGTTCTACTAAAAGACTCAGCAGCCCTCATTGCATCAACTGAAAACCCATGCCGCGTGAAATTTATCTTCTCCCTCCTAGATTCCATGAATCCACCATACAACATTGTGTTAAAGGGCCTCGAAAGCGAGGCAATATTGAATCTACTACACCTAACCTCATCCTCACCAATGCAAAATGACATATCACCACCATCATCCTCATCTGAGGTAGAACAACTTTGTTCATCATCCACCATCCCCACGTCTTCCTCATTATCAAAATTATCACGAGAACACGCGCAAGAACACGGATCATAAACAGATTCCGGAGCATACCCGGGAATCAAGCTAGCCCTGGGGCATTCAATATTCCTTCCGCTGCAATCCATCGCTGAGGAGCCAATGAGCTCGTCCTCCCTCCTCTCATACCGCAGCCACGACGCGAGCACGACCTTCGTGTGCACATCCACAGCATGCTGCCGGGCAGACCGGAGACTCCGCCGGAACATCTTCGGGTCGGCAATACCGCGGAACACAGCGCACTGCTCCAGAAAAACCTCGGACCGGTCGAACTGGGGGCAATCCTCGACCCTACGGTGCACCTGGGCAAGGGACTCAACGAGATCGATGGGCCTCAAGGTAGGCTCGATCCTCGGCTCGAGAAGCTCCGTCATGGGGAGCCCATAAGGAAGGAGAGAACCCTCGGCGGCGACAGCAACCTCGGATGCTGTCGTGTTATTCGGAGCTTGGAAGTTTCGAACCGATTTGGTCCGGAGGGTTTGGCTCTTGATGTGGTCGTGGATTTGCTGAAGCAGCTTCTCCCCGATGCCGCCGCCGCAGCCACCGGTGGCGGAGGGGTTGATGGCGTAGACCTGAGTGCCTTTGCAACCGTCCATGATCTTCAAGCTACGCATTGTGGCGAAGATGTTGTGCTGCATCTTCCTTCTCCCCTTCTCTTGTTGAACGATTTCACAGTTCAACTCTGAAAAAACAAAAAAACCCAGAAACAAAAATCGAAGATTCTAACGCGACATTGAAGCCCAATTGAATTTTGATTGGTTTCGAATAATGGGGTTGTCTGAATTGGAGGAATAGGAACAGATTGTTCTTGTTCTTCCTCCTGCTTTTTTTTTTCTTTTTCGCTTTTTTCTTTTCTTTTTGGTTTTCCCGAGAAAATTGAGGGAAAAGAAAGAGAGCAGAAAATAGAACAACGATGGAGGAGTGGCCAACCAGATGTGTTGAGGTGGAGATGGAGGTGGCCGTTGAAACAGCCACTCTCCTTCTCTCTCTCCTTTCCCTCTATTATCTGTGTATTTTTGCTGATTCTGATATCTAAATATGTGAATTTGCTACTATTTTTCTATTTCTACTTTGTGTTTTTCAATTGCCTCTAATAGACAATTTCTATCTCATGATTATAGAGAAGAGAATGAACCAAAGAAGGCTGTTGCATCAGGATTGATATCTATTAATTAAGGAAAATGTTCATACTTATCCGTATAGTATAGTACAGACATCTAATAGATACGTAAAATGATAAAGAAAAATAATTAATGTGATATATGTATATGTAAGAATAGAAAGATTGAGGGAAAAATAAGGTGTATGTTGTGTTGTGTGTCGGCATCATTGGCATTGGCATGTTCGAAAATTATTATCTTAATTAAATATCTCATTTGGACTTGGATTTTTTCTTAAAGAAGTATAAACGTGAAAGATAAATTAATTTTTTTATATGTTTAGGTGAAAAAGGAAGCTACATGATTCAATGAATGATATAGGCATGTATGTAGCCTTTCGTGATTAATATTATTCTCAATCTTATGTAATGTATTAAAGTATATTTTCTTCAAAATCAAAGAAACTATTGACTGTGAATAAGATGATTATTAAAATAGCATCCTAGATACCTAGTAAGAAATTAATTAATTAATCTCACGACAATCCTTATTAAGATAGAGGTTAAAGAAAAAAAGTAGTAAGAATCGCCACGTAATATTACAAGAAAACAAAAGGAATTGTCTTATTATAGTTCGTGTCACTATTTTGTGTGTTTATGTGTAATAATGTTAGAGTAAGTAAACCCATTGTTGTTGTTGTTTTTTGGTCGACACAACCCATTGTTGTTAATGATTTGCACCCTCTCTAATTAGCAGGCCCGTAACTCCCGGACCAATAGGAAAAAGGGTGAATGATTTTTCTTGTGTTTCGGTCCAATTAGACGCGTGTGATGAAAGCATATTGAGCATTTTTCTTTTGAGATAGCTGTCCAATGGTGTCCATGACTTGGAACCATTTCTTCTTTTTTCTATTTTTACCCGCCCTCTCCTTCACTTTATGAGTTCAATTGACAATGGTCATGTTACCGCCAAAATTTCAAATTCGAAGACATAAGACAAGCATGGTTATCGAAAATAGAGGGTCGAGCAGTGATCTATTCCAAGAATCTCAATAGTTGAAACACGGTGTATTGATCAGAAAGGACCCACTGAGTAGATTAAGTAGCTAACTTCTGAGAGAAACAACTCAGAATAAAAGAATGAGTAAAATACACTCACCCCCCTCAAGGTTTGTGAGAATAACACTTAACTCCATTCTTATTCAAAATATACACTCCACCCCAATAATAATCTCATAATTACACTTAGCTCAATTCTTCTCTGAAATCTTCACTCCACCCCACCCCTTTAACACCATCCAAAAGATGCTAACGGAATATTCTTTTAACTCAAATTAATTAATTAAAATATAAATGATAAATAAATTACATTATCCTCTAACCAAATAATAATTGTACTATAATTTTGTAAATATTCTAAATATTTATAAAATATTTTAAATACCTCCAAATAACAAATAATAATTAAACTTGATGTTTATTATGGTCAAAATATTTCTCTCTCTAATATAACTCAAATTTAAATAGGGAGTGTTTCAGTCAAAATATTTATCAAATGATGAGTTCTAATACCTGTGTATAACCTTAAACAACTTATATTTTAGAACTTAAAATGTCATGTGTTTAAGTGCTCATACAACCTAATAACTAAGGTAATCACATATCGTCATAACACAATTATATTTTGAAAGTTTAGTAAACTTATTGACAAATTTTTTTAGTAAACTTAGTGGTAAAGTTTTTGAGTTTTGATGGTTCTCACATTGAGTTAAGTTTTGCTAAATTTGTGATGGAAAATGGTGTTGCCTTGAAGAGGATGATCTCAAACTTAGCTGGAAGCTACGTAACTCAGATCCGGAAGAAGTAAAAAACAGAAGTTGTTCTCGTTTAAAAAATGTTCTAGTTCTATGAATTTGGAATTACACCAAAAAGGTCAGAACATGCTTTATTGTAAATCATTTGTGCTGCCCTCCAAATAACAAGGATTTTTTTACTTGAATGAGCAATGATTATCTCGTGCTACTTTTTTTTAAAAAAAAAGTATATTTATTATTTAGTTAGAAGATAATGTAATGTATTTATATTTAAATTAATTAATTTTGAGTTAAAAGAATATTTTGTTAGCCTCTTTTGGATGGTGTTAAAGGGGGTGGGGTGAAGTGTAGAATTTAGAGAAGAATTGAGTTAAGTGTAATTGTGAGATTATTATTGGGGTGAAGTGCATATTTTGGATAAGAATGGAGTTAAGTGTTATTCTAACAAATCTTGAGGGGGGTGAGTGTATTTTACTCTAAAAGAAATGAATTTAGAGGAATTAGGTCTTCGAAAGGGACTTGGTTAATGCTACTCTAACATTTACACAATTTGCTAACATAACCAATAAGAGTATAAAGCTCCTGCTAGGTGGATCGATATACTTGAAGGAATTCAGAGTTCAAGAACGTAACTAGAAGCTTCTGCATCTGGAGCCCGTGATCTTGAAGTCTAGAAGCTTCATGTGCTAAAATGCCACATTACCATGACGAAGGCAGTTACTAGAATGTGGGTGCACGAAGGTCAAGTCAAGGTTAGAACTTAGGTCTGCAAACACTAGTTCAAGGAAAGACAATGTTGAGGGGCCGAACATCTTACATTTAAATACGCAACTAGAATAGTGACTATTAATTGTACCGCTGAATCTACACCATCATGTGTTGCATTATATACAACTAGCAAATCCACACCCTTTGCAATAAAAAAAACTTCATATCCTTCTTCTTTAATTTCCTCACTTATAACAATTTTTGGGATGTCATTGACTTTACGAACCGAAATATTTGAAACCACCAACATCGCTACAATATCAAGATCATTCGCATTATTAGACCCCTCTCATGGTAAAACATTGAAATGAGAGAAAATAATATATAATCGAACAATCTTTATATTCATAAATTATAAATATTTACTGATTATATTCATTAAATATATATAATATTGTGACATTTTGAAATCTTATTCAAATCCAATATATCACCTATGGGTATGGGTACATAAGAAATGTATTGCGCGTGTCTATGTGCGTAAAATTATAAGAAGAAAAATATGTTACAGAGAAGAACATTTTACGTTGAGACTTTTATATTTGATGATTAAATTTTCGTAAACATTAGTGAGTCGCTCAAATGTATATTGAACAACAAACAGTTCAACTTTAGGAGAATGTTATTCCTTAGTTCTCGTTTGATATGTTGTATAATATAGAGTCTAATTATATAAGACATGATAATATTAGATCTAATAGGATAAAGTCTGATAAAAATTAATAGTATTCAGGGTTTGGACATACACTGTTTAACTTATCATATCATTTAAATAAAAACAATCATATGTTTAGTTGGGGGTAGTGGTGGTGGAATGTGGTGATGGCAACATTGGCAATGATTGTGGTGGGTGGTGGTGGTAGAGTGATGGTGGTGGTAGTGGCAACAACGACGGTGGAGCTGGCGGCAGTAGTGTGGTGGTGGCGGCAATGATGATGGCAAAGGGTGGTTGTGACGATGGTGGAGCGTGGTGCTGACGATGGGGTTGGCAATAGAATAGAAAATTTCAAGTAACGTATATGTCACAGTTTTATCAAACCTTATCTCACTTCTATATGATGGATTAAATAATCCATCATTTTAATGCATAATAGTGAATTGATGAATAAGTATATTGAATAGAATGTTAACACCCAACAATAAATAAACATATACCGCATTGTATAAATTAATTTATACTATCAAACTTGATATGACATACCAAATGAACCATTAAATTTCATCTTTATATCATATCTTAAATAAGTTTAATGATTGTGCACTATCAATGTAAAACATTTTTTACACAGACGTCCAATAATTGAATTTCACGTATTCAAAAGAAGTTATATTTTTTTTATTATAATTAAATTAAAATTTATTCTCTGATTTGACGACCAATATTCATTAAATGTTTGTGTAAAATATGTTTACACTGACAATGCATAAACATTAATCCCTTCTTAAATTTAGGATGATTATCATTTTTTATTTATATTAGATTTTTGTCATTCCTAAATTATTTTAATTTAATTACAAATTGTTTTAATTAACATGATAAAAATATTAAATAATAACAAAAATGAATATTATGCTTACTCAATTATGCTCGTACATCACACGAGTTATTTTACTAGCTAACAAATAAACGATCGTCTATGAACTTGTAGGTACTCAATGTTTTTCGATTCTCCTTAGACAAATCATTCTTAAATTCACAAAATCGTAGAATTTGAATAATTTCAATTAAGATTAAACGTCTCAAATCTTAATCTAATTTTCTAGTGATATTGCGGATAGGGACCAAGTTCCACTTTGGGGAGACTCTAACTGTAGGTTCATCATCCGGAAATGATACAGTAGGATTCTCATATGTTTTCAACACATTTCTTGCTAGAAATAAAATTTCACAGAATTCATTGAAATCATGTATATGAACTATACAACTAGCTTGCCTTCGATCATAGAGTTGATAAATGTTTGGTCAGTCATGACATTGATTGAAATGGATCTGGTTGTCATACTAACCGCTATATATCGAACACAATCAACAAACAATTAAAATGTTAGAAAAAATAAAATTTAAGAGATGAAAAAATTAATGTTTTTTCAGAACGTTTATTCCTAAAACACACAATGAGAAATGGTTGAATACCTCTGCTAGAGAGTTGTGAGAAATCAACAGTTGTTAGTTAGATGAAAATTGGTAAGGTTTCAACTCCTTTTATACACGTTCGGACAATTGCTTAGCTTGTTTTGCCAAGTTTAGGACATATACAATAATATGAATCAATGTAATGGAATAACTATTTAGTTTTAAAAAATGGAATTAATAATTACCAAAAGAACAATAAGTTATTTAAAGGAAAACTTTGGCGTGAATTTTCATATGCATCATCCCATACTCAACTATTGATTTCTCTTTAACCTCTAGCAAAGTATATTTTTGGTTACACCCTCTAGCATAGTATGTAGTTCTTTCTCATAATATTTTTTAGAAATTATTTAATTTATAGGCATTTACAATAAATGCATGTAATCATATCACTTTAATTATTTTCTATTTTAAATATTTTAAAATTTAATTTAATTAGGTGTTAGTTTTTTACACCTAGTACATAGTAATTAAACTCTATAGAGACAATGTTCTGATTTTTTTTTTCTAATTTATGTCCTCTTAAATTTACACATTTATATCTATCTATCTATTAAATGACTCCCTTTTTTTTTTATGCTCTGTTCTTCTTAGCCTTTTGTGATATTTCCATGAACTTATCTGACTACCAATGGCACATAAGACTATTCCAAGCACTTTCACCCATCCACCCAGGTCATTTTTCGTGCAGTACTAAGCATATCATAAAATCAATTTGAGCATTTGTGCTCAAAATTCTTCTTGACCGCTTGCTCATCTTGAGCAACCCACCCAACTCGTCCCTATAATTTAATATATACAAGTACTAAAAATATAAATACCACATAATAAATTAAACTTTTAGCAACATATAATTGTAATCATACCCTGAATGCCTCAAACCAATCGTGACGTAAAGTCTCATTCTTTTTCACATCATTATAAGTTTTAATACCCTCCTGATATTGAAATAGTATTACAAGAGTAATAGCATTAACCGCCATACGACCACGTAAAAACCTAAAAAAAAATTACTATAAAAAATTAATTAACATGGATCAAAATTAATCCCAATTTTGAGCGTTACTATTGTGAATGTCATCCAATGAGCGAATCATGTCAGCCAGGTGTGACGAAGGTTTGCGATCTCTGGGATCATTGGACTTCACTATGCATTTGGAGGAATGAGTTGAGACACATTATTTGGTGTCAAGACGGGTGAGGACGAGAGGGTGGGTGGTGGTTCTTCCTCTACTAATGAATTCTTTCATCCAGACTTCTTCTTCTTAGAAAAATTCTCATTATTTGCAGGACCTTTCCATCGACTAGGGTCACAACCATCTGACGGATCACGTGATGTCATCTTTATTAATTTTGATAAACTTTTCAAATATAATATATAAAAAACATAATGAATAAATTAAAATACTTTACGACGACTGTAACAATACATTGAATATGCAAGTTATAAATATTTATGTTAAAATAAATTGTAATTTACTAACCTCGAATTGATACGCCAATACAACAATCTTGGAGGAGAAATCTGCAAAATTATAACTAAAAGAACTAGAAAATAAAAAACTGTACTTAGAGTATATGAAATAAAAAAAAATATAAACTATTGAAAATTTACCCCCATAAATGAAAGCTAAGTCTGCCTGAGCTTCATGCTGAAACAGACTTATAGAGGTTATTGTGACTTTAATCATCGGTAATAGAGACGACTTTACATCTATCCTATATAGATTGCCAACGGATTTTAACGTTACTAATAGACCGATGGTTCTGAACTTGAGTGGTGTGGAGGAGTAAGAATTTCATCCAGAGAAAGACTTGAGTTGTTGGAGGGTGAAAAATCTTCTAAATCAACATTCAGCTTCATTTTCTTGAGCAGGGATGAAGGTGCCACCGATTTCCTTTTCTTGGAGGTTCGGCTTGAGGTTCAACTCCTTGTCTTGCTCGTCCAGATCAGATTCTTGTGGCTACTGATTCAGCCTTGGGCGCTGAAAGACTTCTTCTTGAGGTAGGAAAGGTTGTAGAAGGTTCTTCAATCTTTTCATTTTCCTTCCTCTCGGACAGTTTTATCTACTACTTCTTCTTCTTTCCCGAAAGTTTATGGTGCTTCTGAATCGTCTACCTCTATCTTCATTTTCTTTACATCTCCTAGTTTGATATGAATGGATTCTAGACTATCAAATTCTTCAAGTTGAGCTCTTTCCAAATAGGGAGTCAGTGGTCCCTTCTTGTCCAGAATGGTGGAGATCAGAGACCCAAAGGGCAAGTTTACTGTCCCTTTCTCCAAAAACTTGAGCAGAAAGTCCCGGATTAAGTATGCAGGATTGATTTTTATCCTTTTCAGGATCTTGTAGAGAGCATACCTTGCATGTCCATTCACATAGTTTCTGGCACTCCCCTTGGGTAACATCACTTTTCTAATCACAGCGTGATTGAAGTGTCAAGCTTCCACTAAGTTGTTGACTTCGGTGTTGATGGCGTCTGGGCACTTCTTCATCCAGTCTTCTGAGTATCGTTCGCCGGACTTGAGTTAGATCTTCAGAGCTTTGGCTACATCTTGTACCGTTTTAGAGATGGTCTGGTTGAAGAGCTGAGTCTTGATTTCATAATTGTTGACTATCTCATCATTCTTGAAGAACTCCTGAATGATTGGGATATAGGCCTCTTTTCTTGCCATGTTGAAAATATTTTCCCAGTCTTGAAAGAACAGGTCTCCTAATCCTGGAAGCTTCACATGTTGAAGATATCCAAATCAAAGTAGCGTGGGAAGACAACTTTTCTGTCTTGCAGACTTTCCCTTGTGGACGATCCAAGTTCAAGTTCTCAGACTTTCTTATGTTGTGTAAGCCTTATGCTTTGAGAGTTCATGACAGTCATGTTGGCAGACGATCTTTTGGTGCTTAAGGAAACAACTTTCCGTGTAGAGGTTTTCTTGTCGCTCGCCATTTGAGGTTGCTAAAGTAGAGTGTCGTTGAATGCTTTTTCGGAGAGTTTTGATCTTTTTAGGAGAAATGGAAATGGGTTCAAGTGATATCAAATGTTGAGGGCTTTTGGTCTTAACAAAGATTTGATGGTTGAGTGTAGAAACCGCAAGCTTTGAATGATGTGAGAGAGTGTGACTTGAATGGCTAAAAGAGTTTAGTTTCTCAAGAGTAATGATGGATGTTTGGTTTTTGAGACTTGAAAACTGAGTCAATCTTTAAAAAAGTAACTGCACGAGCCATTACTTTTGGTTTGGCAGCTGCTTCGGCATTGAGTGATGTAACTTGATATGCTCGGAGTTCATGACGGCTTTGAACACGTGGGTATTATAGAGGCTTTGATGACATCAACAACGTTTGAACTTCGTCTATGCGTAGGTAGGAAAATGTTGCATGTAGACATTTCATTTATGACAAAGCTCTAGCAGATGGTGCATTCTTCAGTGCTGATCAATTCCTTGCTGTAGACGATCCTTTTGATGCGGGACTTCTTAGAGTGTGGCTTCCAAGCTTGTATGCTGTTCTGATTTGAATAACAGGAGAATATTCTAGGAAAAACTTTGCGTGGGTTTATGCTATGATAAGCTACATGCCTTTTTTTTTTCAGAAAAACTATCTTCATAGTACAATACATACAAATCTTTCAGAAATAGTTCCAGAGGTTCGCACACTTACAAAGCTTTTAGACGAACCGAAAAGCTGAGTAAGCTGCAAAACATGTAACATCAGCTTTGATAGATAATTTTGACAGACCACACTCTAAGTCATACAATGACTCTAAAAGAGATGATCCTTAAAGAAGTATCTCCACCTTCTTTTGTCAAGACTATGTATCGTCTTAGGGTTTAGGGTTTAAGCTTTGTAGTACATTCCAAGTTTTTCTTATGTAGACTCACTTGTCTTTGAGTTCTCAAGGCACCTTGTCAAGAAGAATAACCGTCACACTTTCAGTTTATTAAAGGGAAACGAGGAATCTACTTTCACACAATTGGTTTATGCTATGTAGATTTTGTTTTTTATCCTTTAATTTACCTTACTTGTTTGGCTTGAACTTGATATTATCATCAGCTCTAGACATTCGTAACTCAGTCTCCATCGGCTGTCGTATTTCTTGTTTCGTTGAGAGCATTTGCAATAAAGTCAATTGTATATTTTGGCCCCCAAGAATTCTTGGGTCCTAATGGGTTAGTGAATTCCTTAGAAGGTCTTTCATTTGAAGGTGCCTTCTTAAAAACAAGAAATAGATTAAAGGCATAAAAAATTTGAACCTCTGTGTACCCATGTTAGATGAAGAAACTTCAGAAAAAATAAATCAAAGGCACGGTGCTAGGGTTTTCTGTTGTTTCAACAAATCCTTGATAGGATGATCAACATTAAGCATGGTTTGACATATTTCATCAACTAACAGTCTTAAAATTTCCGTTAAGAACACTTTTTCCACCGAAATCTCTAGGCTTCTTGAGAAGTCATTTTCTTGTTTTGAAAACATATTTTTCAACTGGAGCGAGAAATCTTCTTCTTGAAGTAAAGTTAGTTGTTTCCTTAGAGTTATACATTATGTAAATATAGCAAATGAGTAAGTAAGAGATTCTTCATATTTAGGAATTTCAGTACTTACCTTACCATCCTCTTGTATGGTTCGTCTGTTAATGCCATGAGTGCAAAAAAGGATTATTCATTGTTGTCTTCATCATCTGAGTCATCTACAAAGTCTTCCCATCCCACCATGAATGCTTTCTTCTCCCTGTGAGTGAGATTCTTTGATGGCTTCTTGGTTAATGTTGGACATTCTGGTCTGATGTGTCCAGTTTTTCCACATTCGTACCAGGTAAAGGATTCTTTATCAGAGGATGAATTTATTTTCTTGGAATCATGCTCCGTTCTGGGAATTTATTTTCATTTTCCTTTCTGTCACTGGGCCACATCCTCTTGAATTTTCTATTGAATAGAGCTTGCTCCTCATCTAAATCGTCATCTGAAAAATCTTAGCTTCTCACTTGATGGTTCAGCTTTAAGAGTCTTCGAGCCTTTGGCTTTGAAAGCCACCATCTTCTACTTCTTGAGTCCATCCTTGTCCTTTCTAGGCTCTATTTCATGGACCTCTAGGGATCCCAAAAGATCTTTTATCTACAACATTCAGAGATATTTTGCTTCTTGGATCGCTGTGACCTTTGGTCTCCATTTCACAGGGAGACTTCTCATAATCTTGGTGAGTTGATCGATGTTGTTGTATTCGATCAAGATTCCTGATACCATTTACGATAGTTTGGAATCTCCCAAACAGATCGTCTATCATTTTGAATGTTTCAAATTCCTCAACCAGTAGACTGAGCTTGTCTTGTCGTACCTTTTCTGTACCTTCAAATGAAACGCCTAGAGCATCCCATATCTCCTTTGCAATTTCCAATCCATCAACTTTGTCCAAGCATAGTCTAGTCTTGTAGTTGAGCTGGTCCTCCTTCTTCTGTGCGTCCGTCTAGTCTTCTTCCTTGATTACTTCGTTTGCAGCATTCTTGGGAATGATGTTTCCATTTGTGATGATATCCCACATCTTGTAGTTGTTGGGTCTGATGAATGTCTCCATATGGTTCTTACAGTATGGATAGTTGATCCCGTTGAAAAAGGGAGGCTTGTTCGTATCTGAGCCGGTGGGTATACATTGATCTTCAGCGGCCATGGATCTTTTCTCTTCACCTTTTAAGATGTTTGTTTCTCAGAGCTGAAGCTCTGATACCAATCGATATCGGAAAAAGTAACACAAGAAAGGGGGTTTGAATTGTATTCGCTAAAAAATTGAGTTTTCAAACGATTATAAGTTTTGAAAGAGTTGCAATCGTTTGGTGCAGCAGCCATAAAAATAGTAAGGTAAAAGACGATAAGCACACAACATTATATCCTAGTTCACTCACGAACGATGGGGCTACGTCCAGTCCTTGGCAGCACCAAGATTTCCACTAACAAGTATCAAGGACTACTCCCACAACAAGGATTAGACAATACTTCTCCCACAAGTATTCTATTGGACTTCTCCTAACAAGTATTAGACATGACTTCTCCTAACTACAAGTATTATGCATAACTTCTCCTAAGATCTTTTGCAAGATCGTTTGGTTCTACAAGGTTCTCTTCTAACAAGTATTAGACTCTTGAGTTTGTTGAAGAAATAATTCAGATAAAAAGTTCTAGCTTATTTTTCTTGAGTCTGAACATCTTCAAGTCCTCCTTTTATACTTCAAGTGCTTCTTGAATATGTTGAGAGTCGTTTGAGCGTGTAGAGCATCTTGAGCACTAGTCGTTGGATCAAATGGTCTTCTCGTCAGGTGCATTTAATGCCTTGTACTTCTTTGTTGGAGACTTGTTGCTACAATGTGTATCTTTGTCAAAGGTTGGTAGCATTTTGAGCCTTGTTCCAGTCCTTGTGTGCGAGAAAGAGGAAACTTGATGAAATTCTCGTTCGCCTAGACAGATGTGTTACACAATATTTAGGACATTGTGTAGAACATTCACACAATAAAACACAGCATTAAATGTAATGCACAAGTAATAACAACTACAAAGTTAATAACACAAGAGATGGTAACCCAATTCGGTGCAACGTCACCTATGTCTGAAGGGCTTCAACCCGAGAAAGATAATACACTATTATAGATAAGCAGGTACACAAAGATCTTAATTGAACAACCCATGTTCACAGCCTTCCTACCTATTTCTACCAATGAATTATTACTTATAACTCCCCCTAAGTATGAGACCCCTCTCACTTTCTCTCACAATCACTGCTACAGTGATTGAATCACAAGGTACAATATGGTTGTAGAGAAACACTCTCAATGAAAACACAACAACTCAGTGCTCAAATTAGCAATGGAAGCACATGAGTTGATTACAATACTCAAAACAATGGACTCTCAAAGTAAACCCTACCAACAATCCGTGTAGCAGCTAGGGTTTCTTGCTGAAATAAATAGATGCTCTGCAGGCCTTAGTCTTCAAATGGGATGAGCATCAACAGGTCCATGTAGCAAAAACAGGAACAAATCTTGAAAAGATTTTCTTCCACAAAGCAATAAAACCGAGGAAAAATAAATCAAATACTTGGCTCACATGAATTAATCTTTATTCCTTCAAAAGATTAATTCTCCAAATCATCAAAAGATATGCACAGCTTGTAGCGTGTAATCGCAGCAAATCTTCACAATAAAAGCTTCACGTGAAAACGTAAAGATCTCCCAGCAACCCGAATTACAATGTCATACCGGATGACTAGAGCATTGGGTCACACATCAGACAAAGACAATGTTGTTTGTCACACCATTAAACACATAAAAAAACTTAGGCAAAATGCAGCCAACACTTAGATAAACTTCATCAACACAAAATACTCAACACTTGATTTTGACAACGTTGAACTTGTTCCCTTGAAAAAAGTGCTCTAAGTGATATCACGTGATTCATTGCACTCGATTTCGCTTCTTGAATGTCAGAGGTTTCAAATTGAATGCGCCGCTCATTCTCTAGACATTGTTCTTCCTTCATCAGTACTTAAGACAGACGATGACGATCTTCAATAGATGCAGTCTTCTCTAACGGTCCACTGGCATTGTCATTTTTTGCATAGCTTATCCTGACGCTTGAACTCTTCTCATCTTCGTGATCTTCGTCTCTATTCTTGATCATACGATTTAGCATATTAGACTTCTTTATTCTTAGGTAGTCTGTCTTGAAGCTTTGATCTTTCTCTTTCATTGCTTTGTCAGACGATCCGCAAATTTGTTTTTACTTAGCTTGTGTAGTTTGCCCTGCTACTTTGACTTTTCTTGTACATTGAATGGATTGAACTTTGATTGTAGTCTTGTAGTTTGTCATTTGGCGATGGGAATGTGATTCTTGAAAGATGTTTCCTGAAAAAGAAAATCACATTGAATGTTTGAGTATTTCATTTAAGCTCTCTAAAAAATTGTTATCATTCAAAACATGATAGGCATTGTATGCAGCGTTTGAACTTAACACACGTGACATGGCGACACATTACATGTCTGGTAATAGTGTTCATTCCCTTAGCCAGGAAGCTTAGGCCTCGCTCGTCTTATGTTTTTGGTAAATCCAGAGTTACAAGAGACGATGAAGAGGTTGGACAAGGGAATGTTGCACACCATGAACAGACGGAGTAGGAGAAGTCTGAACTCCAAAAATATGTTGAGGAGTAGATTGAACAATAAAAGGCTCATACACAAGATAAAGTGGAGGCAATGAAGGTTGTGTAAGAACGACTATTGATAGAAGTGAGTGATCAGTTCAATGCCTAATCACGCTTCTTAGACTAGGCACAACAGGAAAGTCATAGCTTTGTTGAATGGGAGAGAGTTGATTTCACTCTTAGGTCTACTCCAGCTATTGATTCGCTTCTCCCCACTCATGCTTCTACTGTTCAACGTACTGACCCATGCTTCATTATACTCTACTTACTGCTGATGAGTCTTCTTCACATGCGGGTTTAAATGTTGACAAGGATCCTCCATATCCAATTTATGGAAGTGATTATGATGATGAGGACTGATAATAAACGTGAGCTACCACCGCTTGAGAAAAAAATTTGTATTCCACCAACAACTTTTTTCAATAACAATTTTGCCAAAAACATTTCACTTGGTAATGTCGGATAGTACAGAAAGTCTTTATCCGTCGATAAATTACCAACAGTTTACTTCCATCGGTAACTTACCGACGAACATAGACCACCAGTAAATTATCGACAATCATTGACCGTAGACAAATTTTCGAGGGCTTTTGAAAGCCTTCGGTAATAATAACCGACGAGCTATAAACCAAGATCTAATGATCTTCTTTTGTTGGACGTCGGTAATATGGTCTTACCAACGGCCTTTAGTCGCCGATAAAATGAATTTTTATTGTAGTGAGAGATTACAACTATATGACTTATGATTAATGGGGTTATATGGTTTATGTGTTTCAATTTTGGTTAGGGAGTATGTTGGTGTTTTAAGATTTTGAGAATGTTACCCCTCCACAAAGGCAACTGGTGAGTTGTTGATGCAAAAGAGGAAGAGGCTTGATTGGACACATTGTGCAGCTTGTGACGTCTGAGGCCGACGAGGGCGGGGAGTGATCGCCGGTGCAGTGAGGCACGGACAAGAAGCGGCTCCTGGCAGGCTTCTAGGCGAAGAGGCACATGAATGAACCGATCTCACACCCGAACAAGAGGTATTCCGAGACTGTGTAGGGATGGACTATACAGTTGAGGAGGGCATAAAAGATTTGATTGGTACTACTCATGACAACAAGTTGCAACTTCTTTTCGGGGGCCCAACTCATAAGAACTCCATGGTTTAGTGTGCTAGCCTTGGAGCAATATTATGATGGGTGACCTCCTGGGAAGTTTTCTCGGGAAGTGCGCAAGTGAGGACAAAGCGCGCTGAAAAGACTCGTGTTGTTAGCGTGAGGCCAGTCGTCAGATCAGGATGTTACACAGCTCACTGCATAGGCTTCATGCTCAAGGATTTTGAGAAACAATTACCCCTCCACAAAGAAACCATTGAACAAAAGGTCAAAAAATTAACCATTTACATTCATTCTACGGTTGGCCTCAAAACCCTATTGCATCAATTTACTGGAGGAGCTGATTTGATTAGACCAGGCACCGGAGAAGTATGGAGGTTGGTATGGCTTATTATATGATGGTCGGGTAGTTCATTTTTTCCGGTATGGAGTGGGGTTCGCTTTCTTCTGGTAGTTGTTTGGTCGTTGTAGGTTTTGTCCGGGTTTTGAGGCTTTGTAATTGTTTTTTATTGTTGTTTGTTTGTTTTCCTTGGTTCGTAGCTCGTTGTTTTCTTCTTTCGTTTTGGCGTTGTATCGTCTATTGTCTAAGGACTTGTTTCTCGACTCCGATTAATATAATTCCCTTTTGCTTTCAAAAAAATTACTTTTTTGTATTTAATACCTATATACAAATCTCTATTATTTTACAGTGATGTCATTACAAGATAATTGTGAATTTACGGTGCTACCAAATACCGTCGTAAATTATGTAAGTTACGTCAGTTTAGCAAGCCGCCATAATGCAAACATGTTACATAATTTTTTTCATAAGATGGTTGTTTAACCGATACAAAATAATTAAAAATGTTAAATACGTGCATATATTGTGTGGTTTATACCGACAATTAAAACAATAAAGGTATTATGAGGTTTAAAACCGCCGTTTTATGAACTAAATTATGGAAACTAGGGCTGAGCACCGGTCGGTTATGGTCGGGTTCGGTTGAAAAATCCATCATTGCAGCAAAGTGATGCCCTGCATATATAGAACCGTTGTCGTCCGCTTGGGTTGTCGGTTTTTTTCGGAAACTTTCGTACTATTTTTGTTCATTTATGGCGGATGCATTAGCGGTTTACAGGAAAGTGCCAGTGTAAGATGAATGACGAAATATATTACGACGTAACTCAAAATCGTCGTTACAGTCAATAGTAGCGGTTTTAAAAACCGTAAATTGCGGATAAAGCCGCCGCCACAATTCTTAAGAGTTTTATTTTAATCGGACATTGTTATGTTCTTTTTTTCACCATCAACTAATCATATTTTAAAAATGTATCATATAAATCAAATAAATAACTAAATAAAATGTGAAAATATTTAAAGTCTAAGTAAATGTATCTTTTTATGTTCTCTTTTTCATATAAATCATATTTTTCTTCATTTTATAAAAACATATTTTAAGTTTATTTATAAAACTAATTAACAAATTATGATTTTTATTTATTAATTAAATAAATTTGAAAAATTATTCTTCAATTTATTTTATTAATAATTTAATTTAAATTAATATTAAGCTTAATCTGATTTTATAAGTTATGATTGAAATAATACTTTGATTAATTAAATGACCTTTTGAAAAATTTAAAATGATTTCTTAATAAATACTTTTATTTTAATCTCAATATAATTAGTGATATTGCACCCTATAATACTGCCATATTTCGGTGCATTTGATTTCAACCACCTTATTTGTAACAAAAAAAGATTATGTATTCTTTTAATAATGTATTAAAAATTAATCATTTTAATTATAATATTGTTTCAATTAATCATTAGCGTAATAAGATGTTTGAAACTATTATAGAAATCAGTTTTATATTAATTAAATGGCTTTTTGGGATTTTCTAAATCTAAGTTTTAATATTTATATTTTATTTTTAATACTGATATATAACTTACTATATAAATTAAATATACTTTCACTTAAACATAAATTACTCTCTGTTTAGTAATGTAGCTTGCTACCATTGAACTTTATTTTTTGAAAGATACATTTGAAATTTAAAAGTTGGACAATGTTTTTAATACTTAAAAAGGAATTTTATTAAAAACAATATAATTTTTTTACCAATAAGGTCTTGCCAGCTGGTGCAAATTATGTTTTATTTTAATAATTTATTAAATATTAATTATTTCAATTCTAATAATGTTTCAATTAATCTTTGGTGTAATAAGATGTTTCAAACTATTATATAAATCAGTTTTATATTAATTAAATGGCTATTTAGAATTTTCTAAATAAAAGTTTTAATATTTATATTTTATGTTCAATTTATTTTTAATACTGATAAATAACTTACTATATGAATTAAATATACTTTCACTTAAACATAAATTAATCTCTATTTAGTCATGTAGCTTGCTCCCATTGGACTTTATTTTTTTATTTTTAAAAGTTGGACAATATTTTTTAACACTTAAAAACTAATTTTATTAAAAATAATATCATTTCTTTACCAATAAGGCCTTGCCAGCTGGTATGGAGTACTCTTTTTCCTCCTAAGTGTTTTTCCCACTGGGTTTTTCCTTGGGAGGTTTTAATGTGATTCTGCTTGGTATTGCTTATACGTTACTGTTCTTGTATCTGTTTTTGTTTCTCCCAACATTAGAGAGATGTTCTCATGCTCATTTTTTTCATGTTAATAAAACTTCTTGTTCTCGAAAAAATTTCTTTTAATAATTTATTAAAAATTAATCATTTTAATTCTAATATTGTTTCATTTAATCTTTAGCATAATGAGATGTTTCAAAATATTATAGAAATCAGTTTTATATTAATTAATGGTCTTTTGAGATTTTCTAAATAAAAGTTTTAATATTTTTATACTTTATGTTTAATTTATTTTTAATACTGATAAATAACTTACTATATGAATTAAATATACTTTCTCTTAAATATAAATTACTCTCTGTTTAGTCGGGTAGCTTACTACCATTGGACTTTTTTTTTTGAAACATACATTTGAAATTTAAAAGTTGGACAATGTTTTTTAACACTTAAAAATGAATTTTTTTTAAAATAATATCATTTATTTACCAATAAGGCATTGCTAGCTGGTGAAGATTATGTATTCTTTTAATAATTTATTAAAAATTAATTATTTTAATTCTAATAATGTTTCAATTAATCTTTAGCGTAATAAGATGTTTCAAACTATTATAGAAATCAATTTTATATTAATTAAATGGCTTTTTGGGATTTTCTAAATCAAAGTTTTAATATTTATATTTTATGTTTAATTTATTTTTAATACTGATAAATAACTTACTATATGAATTAAATATACTTTCTCTTAAATATAAATTACTCTCTGTTTAGTCGGGTAGCTTACTACCATTGGACTTTTTTTTTTGAAACATACATTTGAAATTTAAAAGTTGGACAATGTTTTTTAACACTTAAAAATGAATTTTTTTTAAAATAATATCATTTATTTACCAATAAGGCATTGCTAGCTGGTGAAGATTATGTATTCTTTTAATAATTTATTAAAAATTAATTATTTTAATTCTAATAATGTTTCAATTAATCTTTAGCGTAATAAGATGTTTCAAACTATTATAGAAATCAATTTTATATTAATTAAATGGCTTTTTGGGATTTTCTAAATCAAAGTTTTAATATTTATATTTTATGTTTAATTTATTTTTAATACTGATAAATAACTTACTATATGAATTATATATACTTTCTCTTAAACATAAATTAATCTTTGTTTAGTCATGTAGCTTGCTACCATTGGACTCTTTTTTTAAGACATTTGAAATTTAAAAATTGGACAGTGCTTTTTAATACTTAAAAATTAATTTTATTAAAAATAATATCATTTATTTACCAATAAGGCCTTGCCAACTCGTGAAGATTATGTATTCTTTTAATAATTTATTAAAAATTAATCATTTTAATTCTAATAATGTTTCAACTTATCTTTATCGTAATAAGATGTTTCAAACTATTATAGAAATCAGTTTTATATTAATTAAATGACTTTTAGGGATTTTCTAAATCAAAGTTTTAATATTTATATTTGATAGTTAATTTATTTTTAATACTGATAAATAACTTACTAAATGAATTAAATATACTTTCTCTTAAACATCAATTGCTCTTTGTTTCGTCATGTAGCTTGTTACCATTGGACTTTTTTTTTTGAAAGATACATTTGAAATTTAAAAGTTGGACAATGTTTTTTAACACTTAAAAAGGAATTTTATTAAAAATAATATTATTTCTTTACCAATAAGGCCTTGCCAGCTGGTGGATAGTTTGACCCATTAAACATTTAGTTCAGAGTTCAAAATACTCACTTAACATGATCTTAGAGCCTTAAGAGATTTGTCTCAATCAGTATTGTTAAGATCAGGATCCAGATCATAGGATATTACAATCTAAAAGAGAGATTTTATTATGCATCACATCAAAGGATCGCCAATCACAGTGATTTGCAGTAGGATTGTGATCTTGACCCCACTCATTAGTGGGTTGGATTTTTAATTGGGCTTTTCGGGTCGCCCCACTTACTTACCCATTGAAAACCCTAAACTCCCAATGAAATCAGCCTCATTTCAATTGAACACAACAGAAACATAGCTCCAGAACCCTTGAGTGTTGAGGCGGCACAAACGCGTTCTGCCCTGACCAAGCCATTACACCGTCACGTGATCATTCGTCTCACCACCGTCAAGCGTTGTTCATCATCCTGTCCTTGGTTCTTCTCACCAGTATACACTCTCCTCTGCGTGGTTCTCTTATATCCTCGGTTAGTGGTTCTTGCCCAACCTTCTTTGTTCTTGTTTAAAGTCGTTTTTTACATGTTTTGTTTTTCCTTCTCTCCTATGTCCTTGTGTTACAATTTGCAGGTTTTGTTTACATGTTATGTGCTTGATTATCTCCTATATTCTTGTTCGTGGTTCCGTGTACAGGTTCTGTTCTTGATTCTCTCCTTTGTTCCTGGTTCAATGGCATCCGGGAGTGGGAGTGCTCCTCTAAGTTCAATAGATGATAGGGGGGAGAGGGTTCAAGCAAGGGATAAGATCTCCCCTAAGAATTCTTATGGATTAAGAACAGATGTGGCTTGGGAACATGGGGTTTCTGTTGATGGGAGTAGTAGAAATATCCAATGCAAATATTGTCTGAATGTTTACAAAGGAGGGACTACTCGATTTAAGCATCATTTGGCAGGGATAGGGAATGATGCGAGAGCTTGCAATGTTGTACCTGATGATGTTAAGATGAAAATTTCTAAGATTCTTCATGACTTCAATACTAAGAAATTGAAGAAGGAAAACACAACAAAGTATAATGGAGATAGAGGTGTTCAAATTAGCGAATCGGGAAAAAGGAAATGCGATGAGCTAGTTGAGGGTCCAAGTGAAGCAAGTGCAACTCGTGCCAAGAGGAGCATCCAATCAAATCATAACAATACATTCAATAAGTGTTTAACTGAAGATGCATGCTTAGACATTGCTTCTTTTTTCTACAATAATGAAATTCCTTTCACTGCCGTGAAGAGTGAAGAGTTCACCAAGATGTGTGAATCAATTTCCCGACATGGTTTAGGATTCAAGCCACCATCCTTCCATGACCTTCGAGGGAAATTATTGAAGAAAAAGGTTGAAATGACTCATAAGGTGTTGGATGAGCACAAAGCATCTTGGAGAAAAACAGGATGCACCATTACGACTGATGGATGGACGGATAGGAGGAGAAGGATGACTATCCTTAACTTTTTTGTAAATAGTCCTAAGGGAACAGTGTTCTTGAAGTCCATTGATGCATCCAGCATATGCAAGACATCTGAAAAGATTTTTCAGATTGTGGATGAGGTTGTGGAGGAAGTGGGGGAGGAAAATGTGATTCAAGTTATCACAGACAATGCTGCAAACTATAAGGCAGCTGGTGAATTGTTGATGCAAAAGAGGAAGAGGCTTTATTGGACCCCTTGTGCGGCTCATTGCATAAACCTCATGCTAAAGGACTTTGAGAAAAAGTTACCCCTACACAAAGAAGCCATTGCACAAGGTAAAAAAATAACCACTTACATTTATTCTACAGTTGGCCTCAAAACTCTATTGCATCAATTTACTGGAGGAGCTGATTTGATTAGACCAGGCACAACACAATCTGCTAGTTCTTACTTAACATTGGGATGTTTGCAAGATAAAAGGGGTGCATTGATAAAAATGTTTGCTGATTTACAATGGAAAAATAGTCAGTTTGCAAAGACTAAAATGGGGAAAGATATTGAGAAATTGATTATCGAAAAGGGGTTTTGGAATGATGTTTTGAATTGCTTAAGGGGTGCTTATGTAAGATCAAGTTTTGATCTAGTAGTACAACTCTATGTTTTGATGATTACAAGTTAACCTTTTGATATGAACAATTGTGGTACTCTAACGTGTTTTTCTGAGTGTGCTATTTACAGGCTCTGACCCTGACTCAATTTCACACAAATCAGAAGCACTGTGTATAAAGGGTAACCCAAGCAACGCTTTCGCATTCACCATGTTCAGTATGAACAGTGGAAAAGCTTCAGAAGATCTGAAGCTATACAAACTCTGATGAGGACTCAGTCGCTAGAAGCTCTGATGATCCAGAAGTTCTGACAACCAAGAAACACTGAAGGTTCAGATGTTCCGATGGTGTAGAAGACTCTGAAGATCCAGAAGCTGAATAGTGGAAACTCTGAAGTCCAGAAGCAAGAAACTCTGAAGGCCATGTTCTTCCCTCTGAGTTCAGAATCAGAAGATACAATGGTCAGAGGATCTGTGCTATCCCTCTGACTCTGATCAACCGGCTTCACAAGTTCCAATACGAAGCATTCCTCTGATCAGAAGTCTCCTAGGTTAAAAGGTCAAGTCGCTATCCAAGTACAAAAGCAAGTGTACCTTCCTGACGACCTACCTAACGTTCTCAGCCACAGCAGAAGCTGGATTTTCCAGAACTGCCCTCCAACGGTAGCATTTCCCATGCAACGCTCAACCCTAATCCTTGGAGTATATATAGAGGCTGAAGATTGAAAGAAGCGGCGAGAAGAAGAAAAAAAATATACAAGAAGCAATACACACGCGCAAGATATATTCTAAGCTTTCTTTCATCTTGTAATTTATTTTAGTTTACACTCAGCTTATTCAGAAGCAAACCCTTGTAAACACCAACCTCAAACAGTTGTTTGATTTTCCTTTAGGAGATCAAGGTTGATCGGATCCTAGAGAAGACTAAGAGAGTGAATCTTAGTGTGAGCTAAGTCAGTGTAATTGTTAGTCACTTGTAGGTTTCAAGTGCAGTTGTAACTCTTACCTGATTAGTGGATTGCCTTCATTCTAAGAAGGAAGAAATCACCTTAACGGGTGGACTGGAGTAGCTTGAGTGATTTATCAAGTGAACCAGGATAAAATCCTTGTGTGCTTTTCTATCTCTATCTTTTGCACTTAGTTCTCGAAAAGATTTGTTAAAATCTTTAAGGTGGTAGTTTTGTACTGAAAACGTTATTCAAACCCCCCCTTTCTACCGTTTTTCATACCTTCAATTGGTATCAGAGCGCAAGTTCTGATTACCACACCTAACAGTGTTCAGTGATCCGGGCCGGTGTGAAAAACAATGGCTGCCACCACCAGTGAAACTCAAAGAGATGGTTACAACGCAAAGCCTCCTATGTTCGATGGTCAAAGGTTCGAATATTGGAAAGATAGACTGGAAAGTTTCTTTCTGGGTTTCGATGCAGATCTCTGGGATATTATTGTGGATGGCTATGAGCGTCCAGTTGATGCAGATGGCAAAAAGATCCCAAGGTCAGAGATGTCTGCAGATCAAAAGAAGCTGTACTCACAACATCATAAAGCAAGAGCAATTCTTCTAAGTGCTATCTCCTATGAGGAGTACCAGAAGATTACAGATCGTGAGTTTGCTAAAGGCATTTTTGATTCTCTGAAGATGTCTCATGAAGGAAACAAGAAAGTCAAAGAATCAAAGGCATTGTCTTTGATCCAAAAGTATGAATCCTTCATCATGGAGCCAAATGAGTCCATTGAAGAAATGTTCTCCAGATTTCAACTGCTTGTAGCTGGCATACGTCCTCTCAACAAGAGCTACACAAGTATGATCTTTTACCCCCTCGTTGATCCTACGTAGGATCTTGATCTTGACTACCTTAGTCTTGTACATTGATGCAACAAAAAACTATTTTTAAATTCTATATTCGAATATTCGTGAAATCGATTTATTACTCACTAATTTTTCATGTTGTACATAAACTTGTAAAGAGAGGTAGAGTAAGATGAGTCATTTATTTGTATTTAAATTCATTCAATTTTATTCCTTTTGTAACAAAAATTTCATACAATCATTTGTTTAAATTTATTATAAGTCTCCACATTAATAATAAATATATTTAATGTTATTATTATAAATTAATTAATAATTTATATTTTAAGCACGTTATTCAATATAATTCTTATTTTCATTACTTCCTTTTCTTAATACTTAAATTTCAATTAATACTAAACATATTAAGATACTGTAAATTATTATCAATTTTTTTATTTAAATTAAATAAATTTTTAAATATTTTTTAAATCAAAAGTTTCAAATATTTATATTTTTTGTTTGAATACTAATAAATAATTTTATTTATCAATTAAATCTTCTTTTTATTAATTACTACTTTTTAATATTTAAGATCTATATACAAATCTCTATTATTTTACGGAGATATATATATATATATATATATATATATTCTCTTAAGAGTTTTATTTTAATCCGACATTGTTATTTTTTTTCACCATCAACTAAAAGTGTGTCATATCAATCAAATCATTAAATAAATAAAATCTCCAGATCTTTAAAATCTGATTGGATAAAAGTGTAAGTAAATATACCTTTTTCTCTTCCCTTTTTCATATGATCTTATTTTTCTTTATTTTATAAAAATATACTTTAAGTTTATATATAAAACTAATTAATAAACTGTAATTTTTAATTATTGATTAAATAAACTTAAAAAACCATTCTTTAATTAATAAATTAATTAGTTAATCAATTTATTTACAGCAAAAGCACTCATATAATTAGATGAAAAAACAAATATTGGAACACACCCTTTCAATTGGGTTCCACAGCAAGAAACATCCTCCTAAGTCATCATGGGACATGATCCCTTCCATGTATCACAGAACCAACTCAAATCAATTCTCCATGACGAGGAAGAAGAAGAGGACGAAGATGACGATGAGGACGAGGCAAAGGATTAGGGTTATGCGGTTGAGAGTCTTCCATTTTCTGTTATGGGTTGAGAGTACCGAGGATGGGCATTGAAACTATTTTATTGCTTTCAGTTTTGGTTTAACAATTGATGTAATTTGATTTTGGGCTCAGACCGATGACTCGCATTTATTTCGGTTGTTTATCGAATGGTTAATTTTAATTTCCAAAGGTTTGTGACATTGACTATCCCTCGTGGTTTTGAAAGTTGATATTATTCAAGAGTTTCGTAAAATGAACTTTTGTCACTAATTGAAGATTAATTAATTGAATGACGAAAATTCTTTACGAAAATTGAGACGGTTTGGTTACTGTGTGACACTCAAGAAATCGGGGTGTTACATTGTGGTATCAGAGCTCCGGTTGAGAAACCATAGCACTAGGGTTTTGGGCACACTAGTTTATGAACTCGGTTGTGTTTTGTTTTGGGGTAGAAGTGATTTCTAGGTTTCCGCTGAGAGACTTGGGTAGAACTTGTTTGCTAAGATGTTTGTTTGACTTGTGAGAATGTCTGTGACTAGTATCATTGTCGTGATACTTAAAATTGAGTGATTGATTATATTAAGATGCGGGAGTCACATCCTGATTTGTTGTAGAACCTTAAGTTTCGAGGACGAAACTATTTTAAGGGAGGTAGTGTAACACCCCAATTCTAAACGACATATGTATTGCAAATATCAGAGTGAGGCATTACATAATCACTTAAAACATTATCATAATGCTCATGTAACGGATACATAGCACATAAACTTTGAGATGAACTCATAGATAAACATAAATACTCTTGTGACAGATCATTAGTCTTTGAACTAATTCACTTTGACAAATAGTTATGCAGCGAATCCAACGTCTTTAAAACTTAAAGAAAACATAGTATCTTGCCCACAACTTAAAACAGAAACAACTTCTCAAATAACAACTTAATTCAAATTATAACATAAAGGAAACAAGCGTCCATTCCCCCCCGAGTGCTACGTATCAGAGCAAGGACTCCAACTCGAACTAAAGCTATAGACTACTCCTCCTGGTTACCTGCACGTTACCGACAAGGGTAACATTCAAACAGAAGGGGGTGAGATATCGAGTAACATAAATAGGACGATGAAGATTAATATGCTACATTAAGGCCACACCATTTCCTTTTACATTTACATAGCTCAGTTACTAAAAACAGTCACAAATAACATCATCAACTCGGTTGCAATTCGAACACAACAATGACTATGCATATGTAATCGCCAATACAGGTCATCACAGAGTATGCAGATGCTATGTGACTCAAAAGGACGTATACATCTCATAATCATCACTTCAACATGAGACATTGCGCCTATATCACTACATCACTAACATCACTTAAAACAACACAATTCAGCACACATGCATTTTTATCCACTAAACAATTACCATGACAGCTTAGGCAATTTTGGCACCAAATCAATGAATCAACTCACTTCAGCATGCAATCATGGAAGAAGCTATCACATATGGTAAAGAAATCATGGATTTCATGCTAAAGGTGTTCAGCCACATGCATCATCCTCTTAGCTAATACATGGCACATAAAGACATTAACTTTCATACAACATGTAAGCTAAATCCAATTATATTTTCAAAGCAATTAGAATTTCCGTAATCTGGAAAACAGCAGGGACACCAGCCACTAAAAGCGGTATCCTGAATTCGTTACTGAACCAAAAATCATGAATTTTATATGCCTAGAAAGCTAACTTAAAATCCTACAATTTCTTAGTTGATCATATCTTCATTTGAGCACTATAACTGGGTGAAAACAGGTCTCGAAGTGTACAGTAATTGTAAATTCAAAGCAGAAAATCATGGCAAACGAGAAATTAAAACCAGAAATTTAGTCCAGGATTTCAATCCAGAATCCGTGAACCCCAATCTCGAACCATGGAACCCGTGACCTCGCACCAGAACCATGGAAACCCCTTCCCCTCTCAATCACCCAGAATCCCCAAAATCATTGGATTCAATTTCAGATTTCCAGAACATCATTAGTAGCAACAATTATACATCCCCATATCCCACATATCATTCATCATAATCCCATTAGAAATTCAAAACCCCACCCTTACCTTTGGATTGAGTGCAGCTCCGAGTTCCCTGATCGAAATCTCTGAAACGGAACCGTTCTCCCTCCCTTTCTGAAGTTTCACGCACGCACTACTCTTTCTCTCCTTCTCTTCCTGCTACTTCATGCACGGTTTTCTCCTTTTTTTCCCAAACCCTTCTTTTTTTTTTCTTTTTAAATCTCCTGTCTACCCTTTTTCCACCTTATTTCCATTTTCAATATATTATAATTCCATTAATACTATTACCATCACAAAACTAAACCCTCTTAATTAATTACATACTACTAAAATTAATACTATTCTAATATTAATTCCTCCCGACTAAAATTAATAATTTACCTGATTTTTAATTAATCGAATACAGGTGTTACAGGTAGTATTGTAAGACCCTGATTTTATTATAATTATTATTTATTCTAAATAAATAATAATGAGTGAATTTTCAGTAATTATAGGATTACTGTGTGATAATATGCGTGACGATTATGTTTGTGGCCTATGTGTGTGGAAATTTTATTATTTCAGAAAAATAATAAAATTTGTATGAAATAATTTTAGTTAATTTAATTTTGTGAGGTTTTGACCCCAAGATGGGGTGTTGGGCGAATGTTGATGAGAAATTAGGGTTAGAGGCCGAAATTGTGATGTAGATATATGATTTTGATTTGTTCTGACTTAGTTTTAACAAATTGAGAGAAGATATGTATGTTTTAATAAAAGATTGAGTTTCTTTTTAGGCTTAATATGCCAGAATGCCCCTTAATTTGTAAAGGGAATCAGTTTCAGAGCCTGAAAAATTTTCGCATCAAATTGGGTCCCTAAGATTTTTTTTTTTAATTCAATTAAGGACAAAGTGTGTCTGATGCTGAAGTGACTTCAATTTTAACCTACTCAGCTTTTCCATGTGGCATTTTAATTTTTTTTAATTGAAAAAATTCTAAAACTTAATTTTATTAAATCCAACTCATAGGATCCCTCTAATATGCACACAAGGATTTCCTTGTGTAACTTTGCACAACCAAATGAATTGTCCCTTCTACCCTTACTTCAAAATTTAATTTCATCTTTATCTTTTCCATCATCTTCAACCCAAACAACCCAGATTCATCCCCACCCAAATCCAGATTTAAAAGAAAACCTAATTTTATCTTCAACCTCACCCATCCCCACCAAACACCACCACCCACAGAGCCCCCCTCCCCCACACTGAAACCCAACCCATCTTCAACCCCAACCCAGAAACCGAAACCAAATATTGTTGTTCCAAAGTTAGCTGTGTGCCTTTGTGACATTGATGGCCGTTGCATCGTAATCATCCAAGTTGTAATTGTCTAAAATCTAAATCACTCTCTTCCCCCTTTTGTATTCTCCATCACATTTGCATTTCCCCTTTCTCTTCGTTCTCATAACCTTCAAGCTTAAATTCTCACCGACCCACATCGTCATTCCTTCAAATCACGCGCCCCTTTGATCGGAAAACAAGGAAAGACTTGTTTTTGATTCGTGGGGTTAGTTCCAAATGGCCTGTTTCTCGGTTCCATGCCCCAAATGTCCTGCTGCCCCTTTGGGATTGAAATGGTCCTACAAGCTCTTGTTTCAGAATGCGTTGTGCTTGAAGCATTCCCAACAATCATTTAGATCTCGTTGATTTGTTTAGGTTTTGGACAATGATGTAACTGTATGTGTTGATTATTTTATCAGCTTTTACAAATTACAATTAATCAATGTGATGAGGATAGGATAAAGAAGCCACGGGCCACTTCAAAATCCCTATTTTTGCTTTTGTGTGCTCCTTTAATTTTTTCCTAGAAGATTAGATAGTGAAAAAGTGGAACTGTCATACAAGATTAATGGCTGGAATGCTGGATTTTAGAAATTTGGATGTCTTCTTATTACTATTTGGTAGATCAGTTATTTCATCTTCCTGAAGTTACTGTAGTTTTTTATGGCTATAATATGGTTCTGGTTTTTGGTTTGATGGAGGTTTAGGTGGGTTTCGGTGAGTGAGGTTGAAGATGGGTTGGGTTTCAGTGTGGGGGTTCTGTGGGTGGTGGTGTTTGGTGGGGATGGGTGAGGTTGAAGATGAAATTAGGTTTTGTTTTTTTTTTTTAATCTGGATTTGGGTGGGGATGAATCTGGGTTGAAGATGATGAAGATGATGGAGAGGATAAAGGTGAGGTTAAATTTTGGAGTAAGGGTAGAGGGGACAATTCATTTGGTTGTGCAAAGTTACACAAGGAAATCAGCGTGCATATCAGAGAGATCCTTAATATATGAGTTGGATTTAAAAAAATTAAGTTTTAGAATTTTTTCAATTAAAAAAAAAATTTAATGCCACGTGGAAAAGCTGAGTAGGCTAAAATTGAAGTCACTTCAGCATCAGACACACTTTGTCCTTAATTGAATTAAAAAAAATTCTTAGGGACCCAATTTGATGCGAAAATTTTCCAAACCCTGAAACTGATTCCCTTTACAAATTCAGGGGTCTTCTGATGTATTAAAAAGGGGTTTAATTGATTGATTTCAGTTTTTTTTTTAAAAGATAAGGGTTTTATCTTTTTTTTTTAAAACCTAAGAGATATGATAAGATTTGGTTTTCAAAAAAAGATTGGGTTTGTTTTGAGAATATTACGTGATATGGAATGATTTTTAGAGTGGTCTTAACAACCTAATCTGAAGAAACTTCCTTCCTATGAATTGTAGCTCTCTCTGTTATCCAAATTCTCCCTTTGGCTTCATGTCATTCCGGCCTCTGTAGCTCGAGTTATTCACGTTTTAGTGAGAAGAGGTCAAGCTGTCATGTTTTTCCACGATTTGCTGCAAGGGTTTGTTTATTCCGAATTTTATCTTTAAATTTTAAAGGTTTGGGTTTGTTTTTTTTTTTTATAAAATGGGGTTTATACCTTTTATAATTATTATATATTCAGATTTATTTTAAAATGGTAATGCATTTATTTTATTTTCAAATAATTAGGAGAAAAGAAGAAAAAGTTGAAAACCCTAGTTGGGCTTGGGTTGTGGCCGCGGGTTTGAGGGGAAAAAGGGGGGAGGTTTTTCTCTTTCATTCAAGTTAATAAGGCTGATTTAGAAAGGCATATCACACACCCATTCATTCACGTATTTCACTCAGCGAAAAGAAGAGAGAAAAGAAGGGTTTTGAGAGAGGGAAGGAAGGAGCTGCCACCCTAGGAGAAGAAGGAGAGAAGCCGCGAGAGAGATAGAGATCAAGGGAGAAGAGAGGAAGTCGAGCAAGGGAGGAAGAGAAAGGATTATCTCTTCAATCTTCATCTTTTCTTTCTCAAGTTTAAGGCAAAGGTGAGGGCTGTTCTAGTTGGGTAAAGTCTAGGCAATTGCATGCTTAAGATCTTGTGATTTTTGTGTGAACGCTTGTGGATTTCGATGATATTTAACATGTGAGACTTGTATGAGTGATTAGAGATCTTCTTATGCATGCTTAGAGTAAAAAGTTTTTGTTTTGATATGTCTAAAGGTGATTGCCATGATTTAGTGAAAGTTCTTAGGCGAAAACATGTAATAGTTGATGTATGTAGTGGATCTATGATAACATGCATAAGATGGATTTTCTTGATGATGTGCTTGATGAAGAGCTTGTTGAAATTAATATGTGAAGTATGATATAGCATGAAAATGAGTTCTTTGATACCCTATAACTAAACATCGCCGAAACCCTAATGAACAAGGGTTAGGCGAGTTGATCTTTGAATAACATGATTTGATGATGGTGCTGATTTTTATTTATGGCATGCAAAGAGGTATGATAATATGATTACTTGATAAATGATGATGCATGGCCGAAACCCTACACTCCCTAGGGCTAGGCATTCACTTTGTTTACTTGATGGGAGATGTATGATGATTTGATGATCTTGTTAGGAGAATGGATTAAACCCTAGACCTCTTGTTATTGTGCTATGTATGATGCTTAATGGTTTACCTTTATAACATGACATTAGTAATTAACATTGAGATGCGAACTTCTCTTGCAAGTAGTGATGTGATGGTTATAATGCTAGGGTATAGGCTATGGACCATGAGAATGATGGTACCGTTAGAGGCAAACGATGCTTGCACGCGAGGGAGTTATTCTAATCTTGGATGATCCTACATCATGGTATTTCCGCTCGAGATGGGGGAAGTATTTGTTTCTGCGTCGCGATGGGGGAAACAGTGTTGGAGAGTCATGCATCATGATGTTTCAGCCCGCGATGGGGGAAAAATTGCTCCGCGCCGCGATGGGGGAAGCAGTTTTGGAGAATTCTGGATTGTGGATTGACTGTGTGGCCTCCACGTGACTTGGGTCGAATGTGTGGTTCCCTTGTGTGTTCATCTGCGGATGATCGAGATTCGCCAAGGTGTTGAGGTGGTTGTGTGAATGGTGAGGACGTTAGCCTAACTAAACCTTAGGTTTGCTAACTTGAGATGTGAGATTATGAGACTCTTGTTAATCGTATAAATATACTTGAACTGTGATTATTTGTGAGTCTTGCATGAGAACTGACCCTCTATTATGTGTTTACTTGTTTATCTGGGGGGGGGGGCAGATGGTTCGGACCACGAACACGGTGCATTCCTGGAAGCTAATTCTCCATGACGAGGAAGAAGAAGAGGACGAAGATGACGATGACGACGAGGCAAAGGATTAGGGTTATGGGGTTGAGAGTCTTCCATTTTCTGTTTTGGGTTGAGAGTACCGAGGATGGGCATTGAAACTATTTTATTGCTTTCAGTTTTGGTTTAACAATTGATGTAATTTGATTTTGGGCTCAGACCGATGACTCGCATTTATTTCGGTTGTTTATCGAATGGTTAATTTTAATTTCCAAAGGTTTGTGACATTGACTATCCCCGCGTGGTTTTGAAAGTTGATATTATTCAAGAGTTTCGTAAAATGAACTTTTGTCACTAATTGAAGATTAATTAATTGAACGACGAAAATTCTTTACGAAAATTGAGACGGTTTGGTTACTGTGTGACACTCGAGAAATCGGGGCGTTACACAACACACTATGCAAAGACCCCATATGGATTGGTTTCTCAGTTATAATCTTTGGCATAAACCATTGGAATACGACTCCACAGCTTCTCGCGCATCTTCGTCATCAAAGAGGACAATAGGGACCTCCTCTTCATCATTGTGCTCACCACTACCTTCACCACGCACACTTTCAGACTGCACCATAACTTTGTCACCAGCACTACCCGAAGGAGGACTGCAACACGACACCGGCGGATATAGAAACTCAACTGTGAAGTGGACGAACCAACCTCTATACGTCGTGCTCTACTTGGAAACCCTAGCAGAGCTTGGCGGCGCAAGGATTAATGTTCTATTTTATCAGTTCAAAAATACTTAAATTTGAATTAATATTAAGCTTAATCTACTTTTATAAGTTATTATTGAAATGATATTTTGATTAATTAAATGATGTTTTGAAAATTTAAAATTAAATTTTATAATAGATACTTTTTATCTTTCTCTCAATATAAATCTAAATAATATTTTCTGGATCTTTGCTTTCTTTATGAGTAGGATTATGTATTCTTACCTCTTAGAACAAGTATATTTTTTCTTAAAAAAAATACTTTCTCTCAAATACTTTTATTTCGTTTCAAAAAAAGAAAAACTTTTATTTCAACGTATTTGTGAAACGACTTTTTGTTTTGGCTGTGCATAGCCATTAGCCAGCACAGCATCACGGTAACACAATTGGGTCTATAGAAAACACAACTATCTCCATTCTTTACTTCTCTGCCTATACATTGATTTATCAGTGATTCACAGCTAATAATTAGTGGTGTAATTAATATTTACATCATTGGAATATTAATAATTAAATGAAATTTCAGGTCAAGAATGAATAAACTTCTTTTAATCTAATACATGCCCATTATTTTTTTTATCAATACATTTTCATTAAAAAACTTCTTTTTTAAGTTGGAAAGAAAAAAGTTTGTACGCACATTAATATGATAAATAAATATATTCCATGCATTCCAAATACATAAAATATTTAAAATACCTACATCAACATGCATATTTACACATTTAACCAATTTATATTTACTTCTCTCATACAAGCATTAAGACGAGATATAAAAGGAGGAGAGATGAAGATGTTTAGGAAAGCTTTTCTAAATTTCATTTCATCAAGATCTGCATAGTGTTTTTACTTTTATATATGTATAAAGAATCGATTCGTGTTTGAGATTTTATTGTTGTTATATTCATGTTTAATAAACTTGTGCTTAAATACCTATTTTATTTTTCATCTATTTTCTACAATCTTGCTACTTATCTCTCTTTCATATATATGAATGATAATCAATAATATGTTTGTTGGATCGTAACAATTGTTATATAGATGTTGTAATATGGTGGTTATAATATGGCCTTTAGAGTAAGACTTTTACACTATATATACATATGTGCTTAGGACATTTAGAAATATAAGAAGTAATCATTTTCTTTTATCTCTCTCTAAACTCTCTCTTTTGCTGCAATGTCATTTGGGTGGCCGCCACGCCTCCTCCTTTCCGGTGCGGCGACAACCACCCTTGTTTTCTTGCCATTTTCCCTGTTATGCTTCTTCTCGAGTTTGTTCTCCTCCAATTCTCATCCCCTCTGTTCGATCTGTTTGCAACTCTCAATTACATCTTCTTCCTTCCCTGGTGCGCTGCCCCCTTTGCTCTTGTTGATCTAGATCTTCTTGCTCATGCTATGTGGGCCCCTTTTCTCTTGTTGATCTAGATCTTCTTGCTCATGCTATGTGGGTATCAGATCTCGCTCTGTCTACTGGTGACGGTGGCATATCTATGCCCCTTCGTTTTTGACTTTCAAGGTCAATGGATGGTGTGGCTCTTGTTGATCCAGATCTTCTTGCTCATGTTCATTTTATGTTTTCTTAAATTTTTTCTTCTCTGTGTTGTTTCCCTTAGCTAGGTTGTTCTCAGCCTTATGACGCTTTGGTATGTTTTTGTTGTTGGAGTTTTAGTTTGCTCTGCTAGTTTGAGTTTCTATTTTGCAGGTGTCGAGTGGCTTGATAGGATCCCAGATCTGTAGCTATATTTTTTTTACTTTATGGGAACCTTTCTAATGGGGCAGGTACGTTTCAGGGTTGATATCACACTTGTGTGCCTGTGGTTTTATTGAGGTTTTTAGGAGGTTATTGCTGTAGTGGCTTGACTTTTGCCAGCTTTTTGCTTGTTACGTTACTGTAGCCATGTTGAGAGGAGTTGTTTCTCAACAATTTATATTTATTATCATACTTTTGTTTTAAAAAAAGTAATAATTTTTTCTCCTTACTTCCTTTAGCTAGCTATGTGAAGGCTCGGAGGCATTTTTCCTCGAGTGCATAGGTTAGATCTCAACTAGGTAAGTAAGCACAACATCGTTGTTATAGCAGCAAGTGGCCTGTACTCTAGATCTACTACATGAAATGGGGCAAATTCTCAAAGAGATATAAGGTACTTTTCATAAAATATGCATTTTATATGATGACTTTACTGTCATGGACTAACAAAACTAGGGTTTACTGTTTGACAAAAAAAAAATTGACAATTTGATTTACTACATTTTTATTGAAGATATTATGCCACCCTAATCTAGAGAGACAAACAATGACTCATCGACAAGAATAACCCCTTCAGCCTCCATTTTCCCTCTAAACAACCACTATGACAACCACCATTAACAAATACTTTAGTGCTATCATTAATTCATTCTTTCTTTTGGCTTTTCAAAAAAAAAAACCATTAACAATACCTCCATAAAACACACTCAACCGCCTCACTCTCATCCCTACTTCGCCATATACACCCAGAATAGTTTGAACCATATCCTTTGAATTCGACCCACAAGATCCAGAACACCACACCACTCACCAAGCCATCACAAGCTTCCCTAACCAAATCAAGCACCAAACCACCTTTAATAAACCACCTAACGACTAATGTAACCACGGACTAAATTTTCCGAATGTTGTTCCTGAAACTGTACACCCAATACCAAAAACAACCTTTGGCTCCCTCCACACCCACACTCTGGCAGAACCTTGACTAAAGTTGTCGCAGAGGCTTGGTAGCTCGATTGCGTTGTGCTGCTTTTTCCAACGGTTATATTGTAAGATCAAGTTTTGATCTAGTAGTACAACTCTATGTTTTGATGATTACAAGTTAACGTTTTAGTATGAACAATTATGGTACTCTAACGTGTTTTCTGAGTGTGCTCTTAACAGGCTCTGACCTTAACATAATCTCAAACAAATCAGAAGCACTTTGCTTAAAGAGTGATCCTAGCAACACTTTCGCAATATCTATGTTCAATCTGAATAGTAGAAAGGCTTCAGAAGTTCTGAAGTTAATCAAGCTCTGATGTGGACTCAAATCACTTGAAGTTCTGAAGATCCAGACGTTCTGATAACCCAGACACTCTGAAGGATCAGAAGCTCTGACGGTTTAGAAGACTCTGAAGATCCAGAAGCTGAAAAGTGAAGACTCTGAAGTCCAGAAGCAAAATGGTTCTAAAGACCAAGTACTTCTCCTCTGAGTTCAGAATCAGAAGGTACAAAGGTCAGAGGATCCATGCTTCCCTCTGACTCTGATCAACAAGCTTCACAAGTTCCAACACGAAGCATTCCTCTAATCAGAAGTCAACAAGGTTAAAGGTCAAGTCGCTATCCAAAGTACAAAAGCAAATGTACTATCCTGACGACCTAACCTAACCTTCTCAGCCACAGCAGACGCTGGAAATCCCAGATCTGCCCTCCAACGGTAGCATTCCCATGCAATGTTCAAACCCTAATCCTTGGAGTATATATAGAGGCTGAAGACTGAAAGGTGCGGTTGGAAGAAACTTACACGCGCAAGCTATATTCAAATCTTCTAAGCATTCTTTCTTCATTGAATTCATTGTGTTTACTACAAGCTTTTCAGAAGCAATTTCTTTGTAAACAATATTTCTTAAACTGATGTTTAGATTACCTTTAGAATATCAAGGTTAATCGGATCCTAAAGAAGACTAATAGAGTGAATCTTAGTGTGAGCTAAGTCAGTGTATTGTTAGTCACTTGTAGGTTTCAAGTGCAGTTGTAACAATTCCCTGATTAGTGGATTGCCTTCATTCTAAGAAGGAAGAAATCACCTTCACGGGTGGACTGGACTAGCTTGAGTGATTCATCAAGTGAACCAGGATAAAATCCTTGTGTGCTTTTCTCATCTCTTATCTTAAGCACTTTACTTGTGTCTCGAAAGATTTGTTAAAATCTTAAGGTGGAAGTTTTATTCTGAAAACGCTATTCAAACCCCCCCCCCTTTCTACCGTTTTTCATACCTTCAATTGGTATCAGAGCGCAAGTTCTGATTACCACACCTAAAAATGTTCAGTGATCCAGGCCGGTGTGAAAAACAAATGGCAACCACCAGTGAAATGCAAAAAGATGGCTACAATGCAAAGCCTCCCACGTTCGATGGTCAAAGGTTCGAATATTGGAAAGACAGAATTGAAAGTTTCTTTCTAGGCTTCGACGCAGATCTCTGGGATATCATTGTGGATGGTTATGAGCGTCCCGTTGATGCAGATGGCAAGACGATCTCCAGATCAGAGATGACTGCTGAGCAAAAGAAGCTTTACTCACAACACCACAAAGCTAGATCTATTCTTCTTAGTGCTATTTCCTATGAAGAGTACCAGAAGATTACAGATCGTGAGTTTGCCAAGGGCATCTTTGAATCCTTGAAGATGTCTCATGAAGGAAACAAGAAAGGGAAAGAATCAAAGGCGCTGTCCTTGATCCAGAAGTATGAATCCTTCATCATGGAACCTAAAGAGTCCATTGAGGATATGTTTTCCAGATTTCAGTTGCTTGTAGCTGGAATAAGACCTCTCAACAAAAGCTACACTACAAAAGATCATGTCATAAGGGTTATCAGAAGTCTTCCTGAAAGCTGGATGCCTTTAGTGACTTCAATAGAGCTTACAAGAGATGTTGAGCATATGAGTCTAGAAGAACTCATTAGCATACTGAAATGTCATGAGCTGAAGCGCTCAGAGATGCAGGATCTGAGGAAGAAGTCTATAGCCTTGAAATCCAAATCTGAGAAGGCTAAATCTGAGAAGTCAAAAGCTCTCCAAGCTGAAGCAGAAGAATCTGAAGAAGCATCAGAAGATTCTGATGAAGATGAGCTGACTCTGATCTCCAAAAGACTCAACCGCATCTGGAAGCACAGGCAGAGCAAGTACAGAGGCTCTGGAAAGGCCAAAGGAAAGTCTGAATCCTCATCAGGCCAGAAGGAGTCCTCAATCAAGGAAGTCACATGTTTCGAGTGCAAAGAATCAGGGCACTACAAGAGTGACTGTCCAAAGCTGAAAAAGGACAAGAAGCCAAAGAAGCACTTCAAAACAAAGAAAAGTCTGATGGTGTCGTTAAATGCTTTTTCGGAGAGTTTTGATCTTTTTAGGAGAAATGGAAATGGGTTCAAGTGATATCAAATGTTGAGGGCTTTTGGTCTTAACAAAGATTTGATGGTTGAGTGTAGAAACCGCAAGCTTTGAATGATGTGAGAGAGTGTGACTTGAATGGCTAAAAGAGTTTAGTTTCTCAAGAGTAATGATGGATGTTTGGTTTTTGAGACTTGAAAACTGAGTCAATCTTTAAAAAAGTAACTGCACGAGCCATTACTTTTGGTTTGGCAGCTGCTTCGGCATTGAGTGATGTAACTTGATATGCTCGGAGTTCATGACGGCTTTGAACACGTGGGTACTATAGAGGCTTTGATGACATCAACAACGTTTGAACTTCATCTATGCGTAGGTAGGAAAATGTTGCATGTAGACATTTCATTTATTACAAAGCTCTAGCAGATGGTGCATTCTTCAGTGCTGATCAATTCCTTGCTGTAGACGATCCTTTTGATGCGAGACTTCTTAGAGTGTGGCTTCCAAGCTTGTATGCTGTTCTGATTTGAATAACAGGAGAATATTCTAGGAAAAACTTTGCGTGGGTTTATGCTATGATAAGCTACATGCCTTTTTTTTTCAGAAAGACTATCTTCATAGTACAATACATACAAATCTTTCAGAAATAGTTCCAGAGGTTCGCACACTTACAAAGCTTTTAGACGAACCGAAAAGCTGAGTAAGCTGCAAAACATGTAACATCAGCTTTGATAGAAAATTTTGACAGACCACACTCTAAGTCATACAATGACTCTAAAAGAGATGATCCTTAAAGAAGTATCTCCACCTTCTTTTGTCAAGACTATGTATCGTCTTAGGGTTTAGGGTTTAAGCTTTGTAGTACATTCCAAGTTTTTCTTATGTAGACTCACTTGTCTTTGAGTTCTCAAGGCACCTTGTCAAGAAGAATAACCGTCACACTTTCAGTTTATTAAAGGGAAACAAGGAATCTACTTTCACACAATTGGTTTATGCTATGTAGATTTTGTTTTTTATCCTTTAATTTACCTTACTTGTTTGGCTTGAACTTGATATTATCATTAGCTCTAGACATTCGTAACTCAGTCTCCATCGGCTGTCATATTTCTTGTTTCGTTGAGAGCATTTGCAATAAAGTCAATTGTATATTTTGGCCCCCAAGAATTCTTGGGTCCTAATGGGTTAGTGGATTCCTTAGAAGGTCTTTCATTTGAAGGTGCCTTCTTAAAAACAAGAAATAGATTAAAGGCATAAAAAATTTGAACCTCTGTGTACCCATGTTAGATGAAGAAACTTCAGAAAAAATAAATCAAAGGCACGGTGCTAGGGTTTTCTGTTGTTTCAACAAATCCTTGGTAGGATGATCAACATTAAGCATGGTTTGACATATTTCATCAACTAACAGTCTTAAAATTTCCGTTAAGAACACTTTTTCCACCGAAATCTCTAGGCTTCTTGAGAAGTCATTTTCTTGTTTTGAAAACATATTTTTCAACTAGAGCGAGAAATCTTCTTCTTGAAGTAAAGTTAGTTGTTTCCTTAGAGTTATACATTATGTAAATATAGCAAATGAGTAAGTAAGAGATTCTTCATATTTAGGAATTTCAGTACTTACCTTACCATCCTCTTGTATGGTTCGTCTGTTAATGCCATGAGTGCAAAAAAGGATTATTCATTGTTGTCTTCATCATCTAAGTCATCTACAAAGTCTTCCCATCCCACCATGAATGCTTTCTTCTCCCTGTGAGTGAGATTCTTTGATGGCTTCTTGGTTAATGTTGGACATTTTGGTCTGATGTGTCCAGTTTTTCCACATTCGTACCAGGTAAAGGATTCTTTATCAGAGGATGAATTTATTTTCTTGGAATCATGCTCCGTTCTGGGAATTTCTTTTCATTTTCCTTTCTGTCACTGGACCACATCCTCTTGAATTTTCTATTGAATAGAGCTTGCTCCTCATCTAAATCGTCATCTGAAAAATCTCAGCTTCTCACTTGATGGTTCAGCTTTAAGAGTCTTCGAGCCTTTGGCTTTGAAAGCCACCATCTTCTACTTCTTGAGTCCATCCTTGTCCTTTCTAGGCTCTATTTCATGGACCTCTAGGGATCCCAAAAGATCTTTTATCTACAACATTCAGAGATATTTTGCTTCTTGGATCGCTGTGACCTTTGGTCTCCATTTCACAGGGAGACTTCTCATAATCTTGGTGAGTTGATCGATGTTGTTGTATTCGATCAAGATTCCTGAGACCATTTACGATAGTTTGGAATCTCCCAAACAGATCGTCTATCATTTTGAATGTTTCAAATTCCTCAACCAGTAGACTGAGCTTGTCTTGTTGTACCTTTTCTGTACCTTCAAATGAAACGCCTAGAGCATCCCATATCTCCTTTGCAATTTCCAATCCATCAACTTTGTCCAAGCATAGTCTAGTCTTGTAGTTGAGCTGGTCCTCCTTCTTCTGTGCGTCCGTCTAGTCTTCTTCCTTGATTACTTCGTTTGCAGCATTCTTGGGAATGATGTTTCCATTTGTGATGATATCCCACATCTTGTAGTTGTTGGGTCTGATGAATGTCTCCATATGGTTCTTACAGTATGGATAGTTGATCCCGTTGAAAAAGGGAGGCTTGTTCGTATTTGAGCCGGTGGGTATACATTGATCTTCAGCGGCCATGGATCTTTTCTCTTCACCTTTTAAGATGTTTGTTTCTCAGAGCTGAAGCTCTGATACCAATTGATATCGGAAAAAGTAACACAAGAAAGGGGGTTTGAATTGTATTCGCTAAAAAATTGAGTTTTCAAACGATTATAAGTTTTGAAAGAGTTGCAATCGTTTGGTGCAGCAGCCATAAAAATAGTAAGGTAAAAGACAATAAGCACACAACATTATATCCTAGTTCACTCACGAACGATGGGGCTACGTCCAGTCTTTGGCAGCACCAAGATTTCCACTAACAAGTATCAAGGACTTCTCCCACAACAAGGATTAGACAATACTTCTCCCACAAGTATTCTATTGGACTTCTCCTAACAAGTATTAGACATGACTTCTCCTAACTACAAGTATTATGCATAACTTCTCCTAAGATCTTTTGCAAGATCGTTTGGTTCTACAAGGTTCTCTTCTAACAAGTATTAGACTCTTGAGTTTGTTGAAGAAATAATTCAGATAAAAAGTTCTAGCTTATTTTTCTTGAGTCTGAACATCTTCAAGTCCTCCTTTTATACTTCAAGTGCTTCTTGAATATGTTGAGAGTCGTTTGAGCGTGTAGAGCATCTTGAGCACTAGTCGTTGGATCAAATGGTCTTCTCGTCAGGTGCATTTAATGCCTTGTACTTCTTTGTTGGAGACTTGTTGCTACAATGTGTATCTTTGTCAAAGGTTGGTAGCATTTTGAGCCTTGTTCCAGTCCTTGTGTGCGAGAAAGAGGAAACTTGATGAAATTCTCGTTCGCCTAGACATATGTGTTACACAATATTTAGGACATTGTGTAGAACATTCACACAATAAAACACAGCGTTAAATGTAATGCACAAGTAATAACAACTACAAAGTTAATAACACAAGAGATGGTAACCCAATTCGGTGCAACGTCACCTATGTCTGAAGGGCTTCAACCCGAGAAAGATAATACACTATTATAGATAAGCAGGTACACAAAGATCTTAGTTGAACAACCCATGTTCACAGCCTTCCTACCTATTTCTACCAATGAATTATTACTTATAACTCCCCCTAAGTATGAGACCCCTCTCACTTTCTCTCACAATCACTGCTACAGTGATTGAATCACAAGGTACAATATGGTTGTAGAGAAACACTCTCAATGAAAACACAACAACTCAGTGCTCAAATTAGCAATGGAAGCACATGAGTTGATTACAATACTCAAAACAATGGACTCTCAAAGTAAACCCTACCAACAATCCGTGTAGCAGCTAGGGTTTCTTGCTGAAATAAATAGATGCTCTGCAGGCCTTAGTCTTCAAATGGGATGAGCATCAACAGGTCCATGTAGCAAAAACAGGAACAAATCTTGAAAAGATTTTCTTCCACAAAGCAATAAAACCGAGCAAAAATAATTCAAATACTTGGCTCACATGAATTAATCTTTATTCCTTCAAAAGATTAATTCTCCAAATCATCAAAAGATATGCACAGCTTGTAGCGTGTAATCGCAGCAAATCTTCACAATAAAAGCTTCACGTGAAAACGTAAAGATCTCCCAGCAACCCGAATTACAATGTCATACCGGATGACTAGAGCATTGGGTCACACATCAGACAAAGACAATGTTGTTTGTCACACCATTAAACACATAAAAAAACTTAGGCAAAATGCAGCCAACACTTAGATAAACTTCATCAACACAAAATACTCAACACTTGATTTTGACAACGTTGAACTTGTTCCCTTGAAAAAAGTGCTTTGAGTGATATCACGTGATTCATTGCACTCGATTTCGCTTCTTGAATGTCAGAGGTTTCAAATTGAATGCGCCGCTCATTCTCTAGACATTGTTCTTCCTTCATCAGTACTTAAGACAGACGATGACGATCTTCAATAGATGCAGTCTTCTCTAACGGTCCACTGGCATTGTCATTTTTTGCATAGCTTATCCTGACGCTTGAACTCTTCTCATCTTCGTGATCTTCGTCTCTATTCTTGATCATACGATTTAGCATATTAGACTTCTTTATTCTTAGGTAGTCTGGCTTGAAGCTTTGATCTTTCTCTTTCATTGCTTGGTCAGACGATCCGCAAATTTGTTTTTACTTAGCTTGTGTAGTTTGCCCTGCTACTTTGACTTTTCTTGTACATTGAATGGATTGAACTTTGATTGTAGTCTTGTAGTTTGTCATTTGGCGATGGGAATGTGATTCTTGAAAGATGTTTCCTGAAAAAGAAAATCACATTGAATGTTTGAGTATTTCATTTAAGCTCTCTAAAAAATTGTTATCATTCAAAACATGATAGGCATTGTATGCAGCGTTTGAACTTAACACACGTGACATGGCGACACATTACATGTCTGGTAATAGTGTTCATTCCCTTAGCCAGGAAGCTTAGGCCTCGCTCGTCTTATGTTTTTGGTAAATCCAGAGTTACAAGAGACGATGAAGAGGTTGGACAAGGGAATGTTGCACACCATGAACAGACGGAGTAGGAGAAGTATGAACTCCAAAAATATGTTGAGGAGTAGATTGAACAATAAAAGGCTCATACACAGGATAAAGTGGAGTCAATGAAGGTTGTGTAAGAACGACTATTGATAGAAGTGAGTGATCAGTTCAATGCCTAATCACGCTTCTTAGACTAGGCACAACAGGAAAGTCATAGCTTTGCTGAATGGGAGAGAGTTGATTTCACTCTTAGGTCTACTCCAGCTATTGATTCGCTTCTCCCCACTCATGCTTCTACTGTTCAACGTACTGACCCATGCTTCATTATACTCTACTTACTGCTGATGAGTCTTCTTCACATGCGGGTTTAAATGTTGACAAGGATCCTCCATATCCAATTTATGGAAGTGATTATGATGATGAGGACTGATAATAAACGTGAGCTACCACCGCTTGAGAAAAAAATTTGTATTCCACCAACAACTTTTTTCAATAACAATTTTGCCAAAAACATTTCACTTGGTAATGTCGGATAGTACAGAAAGTCTTTATCCGTCGATAAATTACCAACAGTTTACTTCCATCGGTAACTTACCGACGAACATAGACCACCAGTAAATTATCGACAATCATTGACCGTAGACAAATTTTCGAGGGCTTTTGAAAGCCTTCGGTAATAATAACCGACGAGCTATAAACCAAGATCTAATGATCTTCTTTTGTTGGACGTCGGTAATATGGTCTTACCAACGGCCTTTAGTCACCGATAAAATGAGTTTTTATTGTAGTGAGAGATTACATCTATATGACTTATGATTAATGGGGTTATATGGTTTATGTGTTTCAATTTTGGTTATGGAGTATGTTGGTGTTTTAAGATTTTGAGAATGTTACCCCTCCACAAAGGCAACTGGTGAGTTGTTGATGCAAAAGAGGAAGAGGCTTGATTGGACACATTGTGCAGCTTGTGACGTCTGAGGCCGACGAGGGCGGGGAGTGATCGCCGGTGTAGTGAGGCACGGACAAGGAGCGGCTCCTGGCAGGCTTCTAGGCGAAGGGGCACATGAATGAACCGATCTCACACCCGAACAAGAGGTATTCCGAGACTGTGTAGGGATGGACTATACAGTTGAGGAGGGCATAAAAGATTTGATTGGTACTACTCATGACAACAAGTTGCAACTTCTTTTCGGGGGCCCAACTCATAAGAACTCCATGGTTAAGTGTGCTAGCCTTGGAGCAATATTATGATAGGTGACCTCCTGGGAAGTTTTCTCGGGAAGTGCGCAAGTGAGGACAAAGCGCGCTGAAAAGACTCGTGTTGTTAGCGTGAGGCCAGTCGTCAGATCAGGATGTTACACAGCTCACTGCATAAGCTTCATGCTCAAGGATTTTGAGAAACAATTACCCCTCCACAAAGAAACCATTGAACAAAAGGTCAAAAAATTAACCATTTACATTCATTCTACGGTTGGCCTCAAAACCCTATTGCATCAATTTACTGAAGGAGCTGATTTGATTAGACCAGGCACCGGAGAAGTATGGAGGTTGGTAGGGCTTATTATATGATGGTCGGGTAGTTCATTTTTTCCGGTATGGAGTGGGGTTCGCTTTCTTCTGGTAGTTGTTTGGTCGTTGTAGGTTTTGTCCGGGTTTTGAGGCTTTGTAATTGTTTTTTATTGTTGTTTGTTTGTTTTCCTTGGTTCGTAGCTCGTTGTTTTCTTTTTTCGTTTTGGCGTTGTATCGTCTATTGTCTAAGGACTTGTTTCTCGACTCCGATTAATATAATTCCCTTTTGCTTTCAAAAAAATTACTTTTTTGTATTTAATACCTATATACAAATCTCTATTATTTTACAGTGATGTCATTACAAGATAATTGTGAATTTACGGTGCTACCAAATACCGTCGTAAATTATGTAAGTTACGTCAGTTTAGCAAGCCGCCATAATGCAAACATGTTACATAATTTTTTTCATAAGATGGTTGTTTAACCGATACAAAATAATTAAAAATGTTAAATACGTGCATATATTGTGTGGTTTATACCGACAATTAAAACAATAAAGGTATTATGAGGTTTAAAACCGCCGTTTTATGAACTAAATTATGGAAACTAGGGCTGAGCACCGGTCGGTTATGGTCGGGTTCGGTTGAAAAATCCATCATCGCAGCAAAGTGATGCCCTGCATATATAGAACCGTTGTCGTCCGCTTGGGTTGTCGGTTTTTTTCGGAAAACGGTCGTACTATTTTTGTTCATTTATGGCGGATGCATTAGCGGTTTACAGGAAAGTGCCAGTGTAAGATGAATGACGAAATATATTACGACGTAACTCAAAATCGTCGTTACAGTCAATAGTAGCGGTTTTAAAAACCGTAAATTGCGGATAAAGCCGCCGCCACAATTCTTAAGAGTTTTATTTTAATCGGACATTGTTATGTTCTTTTTTTCACCATCAACTAATCATATTTTAAAAATGTATCATATAAATCAAATAAATAAATAAATAAAATGTGAAAATATTTAAAGTCTAAGTAAATGTATCTTTTTATGTTCTCTTTTTCATATAAATCATATTTTTCTTCATTTTATAAAAATATATTTTAAGTTTATTTATAAAACTAATTAACAAATTATGATTTTTATTTATTAATTAAATAAATTTGAAAAATTATTCTTCAATTTATTTTATTAATAATTTAATTTAAATTAATATTAAGCTTAATCTGATTTTATAAGTTATGATTGAAATAATACTTTGATTAATTAAATGACCTTTTGAAAAATTTAAAATGATTTTTTCATAAATACTTTTATTTTAATCTCAATATAATTAGTGATATTGCACCCTATAATACTGCCATATTTCGGTGCATTTGATTTCAACCACCTTATTTGTAACAAAAAAAGATTATGTATTCTTTTAATAATGTATTAAAAATTAATCATTTTAATTCTAATATTGTTTCAATTAATCATTAGCGTAATAAGATGTTTGAACTATTATAAAATTAGTTTTATATTAATTAAATGGCTTTTTGGGATTTTCTAAATCTAAGTTTTAATATTTATATTTTATTTTTAATACTGATATATAACATACTATATAAATTAAATATACTTTCACTTAAACATAAATTACTCTCTGTTTAGTAATGTAGCTTGCTACCATTGAACTTTATTTTTTGAAAGATACATTTGAAATTTAAAAGTTGGACAATGTTTTTAATACTTAAAAAGGAATTTTATTAAAAACAATATAATTTTTTTACCAATAAGGTCTTGCCAGCTGGTGCAAATTATGTTTTATTTTAATAATTTATTAAATATTAATTATTTCAATTCTAATAATGTTTCAATTAATCTTTGGTGTAATAAGATGTTTCAAACTATTATATAAATCAGTTTTATATTAAATTAAATGGCTATTTAGAATTTTCTAAATAAAATTTTTAATATTTATATTTTATGTTCAATTTATTTTTAATACTGATAAATAACTTACTATATGAATTAAATATACTTTCACTTAAACATAAATTAATCTCTATTTAGTCATGTAGCTTGCTCCCATTGGACTTTATTTTTTTTTTATTTTTAAAAGTTGGACAATATTTTTTAACACTTAAAAACTAATTTTATTAAAAATAATATCATTTCTTTACCAATAAGGCCTTGCCAGCTGGTATGGAGTACTCTTTTTCCTCCTAAGTGTTTTTCCCACTGGGTTTTTCCTTGGGAGGTTTTAATGTGATTTTGCTTGGTATTGCTTATACGTTACTGTTCTTGTATCTGTTTTTGTTTCTCCCAACATTAGAGAGATGTTCTCATGCTCATTTTTTTCATGTTAATAAAACTTCTTGTTCTCGAAAAAATTTCTTTTAATAATTTATTAAAAATTAATCATTTTAATTCTAATATTGTTTCATTTAATCTTTAGCATAATGAGATGTTTCAAAATATTATAGAAATCAGTTTTATATTAATTAATGGTCTTTTGAGATTTTCTAAATAAAAGTTTTAATATTTTTATACTTTATGTTTAATTTATTTTTAATACTGATAAATAACTTACTATATGAATTAAATATACTTTCTCTTAAATATAAATTACTCTCTGTTTAGTCGGGTAGCTTACTACCATTGGACTTTTTTTTTTGAAACATACATTTGAAATTTAAAAGTTGGACAATGTTTTTTAACACTTAAAAATGAATTTTTTTAAAAATAATATCATTTATTTACCAATAAGGCATTGCTAGCTGGTGAAGATTATGTATTCTTTTAATAATTTATTAAAAATTAATTATTTTAATTCTAATAATGTTTCAATTAATCTTTAGCGTAATAAGATGTTTCAAACTATTATAGAAATCAATTTTATATTAATTAAATGGCTTTTTGGGATTTTCTAAATCAAAGTTTTAATATTTATATTTTATGTTTAATTTATTTTTAATACTGATAAATAACTTACTATATGAATTATATATACTTTCTCTTAAACATAAATTAATCTTTGTTTAGTCATGTAGCTTGCTACCATTGTACTCTTTTTTTAAGACATTTGAAATTTAAAAGTTGGACAGTGCTTTTTAATACTTAAAAATGAATTTTATTAAAAATAATATCATTTATTTACCAATAAGGCCTTGCCAGCTCGTGAAGATTATGTATTCTTTTAATAATTTATTAAAAATTAATCATTTTTAATTCTAATAATGTTTCAACTTATCTTTATCGTAATAAGATGTTTCAAACTATTATAGAAATCAGTTTTATATTAATTAAATGACTTTTAGGGATTTTCTAAATCAAAGTTTTAATATTTATATTTGATAGTTAATTTATTTTTAATACTGATAAATAACTGACTAAATGAATTAAATATACTTTCTCTTAAACATCAATTGCTCTTTGTTTAGTCATGTAGCTTGTTACCATTGGACTTTTTTTTTTGAAAGATACATTTGAAATTTAAAAGTTGGACAATGTTTTTTAACACTTAAAAAGGAATTTTATTAAAAATAATATTATTTCTTTACCAATAAGGCCTTGCCAGCTGGTGGATAGTTTGACCCATTAAACATTTAGTTCAGAGTTCAAAATACTCACTTAACATGATCTTAGAGCCTTAAGAGATTTGTCTCAATCAGTATTGTTAAGATCAGGATCCAGATCATAGGATATTACAATCTAAAAGAGAGATTTTATTATGCATCACATCAAAGGATCGCCAATCACAGTGATTTGCAGTAGGATTGTGATCTTGACCCCACTCATTAGTGGGTTGGGATTTTTAATTGGGCTTTTCGGGTCGCCCCACTTACTTACCCATTGAAAACCCTAAACTCCCAATGAAATCAGCCTCATTTCAATTGAACACAACAGAAACATAGCTCCAGAACCCTTGAGTGTTGAGGCGGCACAAACGCGTTCTGCCCTGACCAAGCCATTACACCGTCACGTGATCATTCGTCTCACCACCGTCAAGCGTTGTTCATCATCCTGTCCTTGGTTCTTCTCACCAGTATACACTCTCCTCTGCGTGGTTCTCTTATATCCTCGGTTAGTGGTTCTTGCCCAACCTTCTTTGTTCTTGTTTAAAGTCGTTTTTTACATGTTTTGTTTTTCCTTCTCTCCTATGTCCTTGTGTTACAATTTGCAGGTTTTGTTTACATGTTATGTGCTTGATTATCTCCTATATTCTTGTTCGTGGTTCCGTGTACAGGTTCTGTTCTTGATTCTCTCCTTTGTTCCTGGTTCAATGGCATCCGGGAGTGGGAGTGCTCCTCTAAGTTCAATAGATGATAGGGGGAGAGGGTTCAAGCAAGGGATAAGATCTCCCCTAAGAATTCTTATGGATTAAGAACAGATGTGGCTTGGGAACATGGGGTTTCTGTTGATGGGAGTAGTAGAAATATCCAATGCAAATATTGTCTGAATGTTTACAAAGGAGGGACTACTCGATTTAAGCATCATTTGGCAGGGATAGGGAATGATGCGAGAGCTTGCAATGTTGTACCTGATGATGTTAAGATGAAAATTTATAAGATTCTTCATGACTTCAATACTAAGAAATTGAAGAAGGAAAACACAACAAAGTATAATGGAGATAGAGGTGTTCAAATTAGCGAATCGGGAAAAAGGAAATGCGATGAGCTAGTTGAGGGTCCAAGTGAAGCAAGTGCAACTCGTGCCAAGAGGAGCATCCAATCAAATCATAACAATACATTCAATAAGTGTTTAACTGAAGATGCATGCTTAGACATTGCTTCTTTTTTCTACAATAATGAAATTCCTTTCACTGCCGTGAAGAGTGAAGAGTTCACCAAGATGTGTGAATCAATTTCCCGACATGGTTTAGGATTCAAGCCACCATCCTTCCATGACCTTCGAGGGAAATTATTGAAGAAAAAGGTTGAAATGACTCATAAGGTGTTGGATGAGCACAAAGCATCTTGGAGAAAAACAGGATGCACCATTACGACTGATGGATGGACGGATAGGAGGAGAAGGATGACTATCCTTAACTTTTTTGTAAATAGTCCTAAGGGAACAGTGTTCTTGAAGTCCATTGATGCATCCAGCATATGCAAGACATCTGAAAAGATTTTTCAGATTGTGGATGAGGTTGTGGAGGAAGTGGGGGAGGAAAATGTGATTCAAGTTATCACAGACAATGCTGCAAACTATAAGGCAGCTGGTGAATTGTTGATGCAAAAGAGGAAGAGGCTTTATTGGACCCCTTGTGCGGCTCATTGCATAAACCTCATGCTAAAGGACTTTGAGAAAAAGTTACCCCTACACAAAGAAGCCATTGCACAAGGTAAAAAAATAACCACTTACATTTATTCTACAGTTGGCCTCAAAAACTCTATTGCATCAATTTACTGGAGGAGCTGATTTGATTAGACCAGGCACAACACAATCTGCTAGTTCTTACTTAACATTGGGATGTTTGCAAGATAAAAGGGGTGCATTGATAAAAATGTTTGCTGATTTACAATGGAAAAATAGTCAGTTTGCAAAGACTAAAATGGGGAAAGATATTGAGAAATTGATTATCGAAAAGGGGTTTTGGAATGATGTTTTGAATTGCTTAAGGGGTGCTTTATGTAAGATCAAGTTTTGATCTAGTAGTACAACTCTATGTTTTGATGATTACAAGTTAACCTTTTGATATGAACAATTGTGGTACTCTAACGTTGTTTTTCTGAGTGTGCTATTTACAGGCTCTGACCCTGACTCAATTTCACACAAATCAGAAGCACTGTGTATAAAGGGTAACCCAAGCAACGCTTTCGCATTCACCATGTTCAGTATGAACAGTGGAAAAGCTTCAGAAGATCTGAAGCTATACAAACTCTGATGAGGACTCAGTCGCTAGAAGCTCTGATGATCCAGAAGTTCTGACAACCAAGAAACACTGAAGGTTCAGATGTTCCGATGGTGTAGAAGACTCTGAAGATCCAGAAGCTGAATAGTGGAAACTCTGAAGTCCAGAAGCAAGAAACTCTGAAGGCCATGTTCTTCCCTCTGAGTTCAGAATCAGAAGATACAATGGTCAGAGGATCTGTGCTATCCCTCTGACTCTGATCAACCGGCTTCACAAGTTCCAATACGAAGCATTCCTCTGATCAGAAGTCTCCTAGGTTAAAAGGTCAAGTCGCTATCCAAGTACAAAAGCAAGTGTACCTTCCTGACGACCTACCTAACGTTCTCAGCCACAGCAGAAGCTGGATTTTCCAGAACTGCCCTCCAACGGTAGCATTTCCCATGCAACGCTCAACCCTAATCCTTGGAGTATATATAGAGGCTGAAGATTGAAAGAAGCGGCGAGAAGAAGAAAAAAAATATACAAGAAGCAATACACACGCGCAAGATATATTCTAAGCTTTCTTTCATCTTGTAATTTATTTTAGTTTACACTCAGCTTATTCAGAAGCAAACCCTTGTAAACACCCAACCTCAAACAGTTGTTTGATTTTCCTTTAGGAGATCAAGGTTGATCGGATCCTAGAGAAGACTAAGAGAGTGAATCTTAGTGTGAGCTAAGTCAGTGTAATTGTTAGTCACTTGTAGGTTTCAAGTGCAGTTGTAACTCTTACCTGATTAGTGGATTGCCTTCATTCTAAGAAGGAAGAAATCACCTTAACGGGTGGACTGGAGTAGCTTGAGTGATTATCAAGTGAACCAGGATAAAATCCTTGTGTGCTTTTCTATCTCTATCTTTTGCACTTTAGTTCTCGAAAAGATTTGTTAAAATCTTTAAGGTGGTAGTTTTTGTACTGAAAACGTTATTCAAA